>NW_007231550.1:0-55024 GCF_000164805.1 Carlito syrichta | reverse complement strand
GCAAAGCCAAAAGAAACCATCAAGAGAGCAGGGAGACAGCCTACAGACTGGGAAAAAGTATTTGCCAACTCTAGGTCTGACAAAGGCTTAACGTCCTGGGTCTACAAGGAACTGAAACATACTGAAAAGAAGAAAACAAACAACCCCATTATAAAATGGGCAAAAGATATGAACAGACACTTCACAAAGAAGACATCCGAGCAGCCAACAAACACATGAAGAAATGCTCAACCTCACTAATCATCAGGGAGATGCAAATCAAAACCACACTGAGATACCACCTAACTCCAGTCAGAATGGAAATTATCAACAACTCAAAAAATAACAGCTGCTGGAGAGGGTGTGGTGAAAAGGGAACACTTCTACACTGTTGGTGGGAGTGTAAACTAGTGCAACCTCTGTGGAAAGCAGTGTGGCGATTCCTAAAAGCTCTAAAAATTGACCTTCCATATGACCCTGCAATCCCCCTACTGGGAATATACCCTGAAGAACACAAATCACTGTATAAAAAAGATACATGCACACATATGTTTATCGCAGTGTTGTTCACAATAGCAAGAACCTGGAAACAACCATGCTGCCCATCAAAAGAGGACTGGATTAAAAAATGTGGTACATATACACGATGGAATACTATGCAGCCATAAAAAAGAACAAAATCATGAATTTTGCAGCAACCTGGATGGAACTAGAGTCTATAATACTGAGTGACCTCTCACAGAAACAAAGATCCGGATATCACATGTTCTCACTCATATAATGGACCTTAAACATTCAATGCAATACTATACGAAAATGACTGACCATACTGGGAAACTACGGTGGGGGGAGGGAGATGGGATTAACAGTAGCAAATATCTGTCTGGGAACGGGGAAACACCCCATATCAACAGGGTGCCTAAATGAAAAAAATTGTATACCTAACCCTTAACTGTACCCCACAACTTCATAATAAAAAAAATATATATATATATTATTTGAGGTAAAGGCAATCCTTAGATAACAATATAAGTCTGTATCATTTTAAATGCAGGTAAACTTTGTACATGCACAGAGAGAGGAGGGAGAGGTTAATTAAAATGTTACAGTGGTTACCTCCAGGTGAGAGGAATTTGGGTGATTTTAATGTCTTTTATTTTTGTTTTTGTTTTTGTTTCTCTGCATTTTATATTTTCCTAACAAAACACATAATACCTTAATTTAAAACAAGCAAGTAAACAAATAAAAAACACATCCTGTTGGTGTACAGAAAAGTTCAAGTCAGACAGAATTTAACGGGTAAGTTCTAAGTCAGAGAACAGCAGTTTATGAAAGAACCTGTGACATACTAATAAACTGCAGCATGTGACTGAACTAGATATTGCACAGGTTTCCTTAAGCCCTGAGGCAAGTTACCTCATCCAACTTTAAAAAAATTAAATTAAAAGAGGGATCTGTGGAAAGGACCTTCAAAAGTAAAATGAAAAAATAATGACTAGAAGCAAAGAGGGGGCTTTCCAATAATTTTCACTCAAGTCTCACCGGTCAGTGGGTTTTGTGGCTTCTTGCCAAGCTACCTATTTATAGTACACTAAGCAGTCCTACTAGAGGCAATATTTCAGTAACAGTCAAGTGAAAGGAAAGGATAAATATCTGGTGACTGATCAAATCTGTCATCAGGAATAGGAGCTAATTAAACCCACACTATTTACTGCTCTAATTAGACCACTGTTCAGTTCAATTTTCTGCATTAAATGTCACCAAACATAACTGTATCCTGCCTATAACATAATGCAAAATATAAAGTTTTAATTCATAAAAATACAATAAGCAGTTTAATACATTCATCTGGACTTTTAGGTTAGGTAAGTCCAAATCATTTAGGTAAACGTTTAAAATATACACAGCTGAAATTGATTTTTCATTTTGTCACTCGATATACTGATAGGTTGAATGTGAAAAGTTGAAAAACATCATCATATATATTTTTAAATGAAAGTTGAGAGTTTTTGCAATACTGTTTTAATTTGTTTTTATTCTCACTATCCCATCTGTTCAGTTTATAGTTAGAATCAGGTTTCTTTCCATAACTTCTCCACCTTCACTTATAAAAAAAAGTATCTTGATTCTAAAATAACGAAAATAGGCATGTTATAAATGCAAGTATTTGGTTTCTCTGAAATGCTTGCATTTGATCCTAAGATATTTCCCCCCTAAGAAAACAGAGAGAAAAGGGCACCTCAGGAGGTGTCCTCGAATTTTTCTCATCTCCTTGACAAGGAAGATGATTAGATTTTGCTTTGAAATCCTAATGACCCTTCCTACAAACCAGCCCTTCTGCCTTTTTCAGGCATTCTTCTTTATCCAAAGAGTAGCAAAAAAAATCTCCAATTTCTACCCAGTTCTCTCTTTCCTTTAATCCTAGCAGCATGATGATAACAGAAACATTCAGAAGCAACTCCACTGGGCAGAATGAAGCGCCACTTGTAGTCATTTCTGAAAATGTATGTTTGCACTTTCTTGCTTCTGGTGAAACAGAACCTGCTTCCCTGGAACTATCATCCCTAAAGCAATGCACAGTGAGCTTTGACTCTCTTCTACTGAAGAGCCTTTCTCAAGCTTTCTCAAAGCCTCAAAGATCTGGCTAATACCTCTAGTGCCTTCTACTCTCCCAGCTCTTTCATGATTATGTTCTATCTTGGCATACACTTAAATTTACACATTTTTAATCTTAAAATGTAGTGTCTGGAATACAACACTGAATCTAAGAAGAACACAGGACATGCATTGCTCCTATAATAAAACCTGTTTCCTTCCTCCCTCCTTCCCTTTTTCCCTCCCTCCACCTTTCTCTCCTCCCCCTATCTTATCCTTTTCCCCCTTTCCTCTCTCCCTCCTTCCTCTTCCCTCCTCCCTCCCTCCTTTCCTTTTTTAGCCACACCATCTATTGGAACTTGCTATGGAGACAGTTATCACATAATGGCTAAAAGCCATTTGATTCTGGGTAAGTTTCTTAACCTTTCTAAAGCTCAACTATAAAATGGAGATGATAATCTTTACCCAAACAGGATTTACATAAAATAGCACATTTAAAGCAAATCACACAGCACCTCAATGAATCCAGTTGGTGACTGTTTCAATAAGTGTAAGCCATTGTTGATCTTCAAAATAATATCTTTTTCAAAGCAACAATGGTAGAGCCAGGTCTCTCCAATTTGTACTTATGCAAGACAACATTAGTCACCACTGAATTTTCTCTTGTTGGTTTTGGCCCAGAATACCAGCCTGTTGATACTTGTTTGAGTCTGACTCTGTCACCCCATCTAGGTGCCACTATGCCCAGCTTTGCAGCTTGCATATCTTCACCCAAGTGCTGAACATAGTTCCCTTAATCTTACAAAATTCTGTCACTGCATATCCCTGTTTGTTTTTCTTAAATAGTAAACTTACCATAATGCCAAGTAAGCAGCCAACTAATCAGACTTGGAATCTGTAAACACAGTTTAATGTTACAATAAAAATAGGAAATAATACCAATCACCACCATCAAATGTCAGGAGGCAGAAAGATTTGCAGGTAGGGAAGTCAGCTATGAGAAGGAGCCAGATCAGACAGGGTATTCTTGAGCTGCATGGTGGTGGTAAGCCTTCTAAGAAAAAGAAGTATGTGATATCCCCACTTTGGTCAGTCCCAGCTCTGAAGTCTAGTGACAGCAAAACATAGCTTACTGATATCAGCTCAATCTTTGACCTGATGGTAACCCAGAAGAGGCAACTTCTATTTTTATCAGTTGAGTTCAACTACTCCCAATTCTCCTCCCTAAGACATCTCTTTAAACTGTCTTAGGTAATTATTTAAATTCCATATTATTACTACTTTAGAAGGTAAGTTGCTTTCTGAATCTAATCCAAGTCTGATTCAACCAACACCTTGTCACTTTGTGACCCTGCCTGGGGCCACAATCTGAGGCAGAGCATGAAGACCTGGAGAACTTTATCCTACATAAAGCAGCCACTATATTAATGTGTCTAGTGAGTATTTCATGCCAATTCTTTTCCTATATTCTCTCTAACCTTCCCAACAAGCCCTTTAAGGTGGATATTACCATCCTCATTTTGCAGGTAAACAACTGTGGCTTCAAGAACCGTGGGTGCCCAAGGTGTGGGAGAACTCAGGCAGAATTCCTTTCTGCCTTACCCCAGATGAATGTTGCATTTTCCTCATGGACATCTGTGTGTTTTCCCTTCCTTTCATGACCAGGAATCCAGTCAAATACGGCAGCTGAGCTATCATCATTCACAGTTAGCATTTTGCATCTTGGATCAAATACATCTGCTGCTGTGATCCACTTGACCACAGCATTTTTTCGATATCTCCAAGTCTTTTACTTTTTTTCTCCCTCTATATTGCAAGCAGAGATACACTTCTGTTTCTCAAAAGTATTTCATTTTATCTAGGTTATTTCATGAGAAATACGCATTCCTCACATGCTTTTGTTTCTTTTTCTCACACAAACATATACTAAGGGCTTGCTAAGTTTAAAGTTCTGTGCTCGGTATTTCACAAATACCTAAGTATTTCACAAATCAGTAAGTATTTCACAAATCAGTAAGTATTTCACAAATCAGTAAGTAGCAGATGAGAGGGTAAAGGGATGTAGTAAGGCAATGGCAATTTCTGGTTATTGAAAGCAACAGACGGAAGGGACCCAAAGCGAGGAGACACTGCTACGAGAGCAGTTTTTACTTCAGTTAGGAGAGCTGGAAGAGACTTTCCCCACAATGTACCAATCCTACTGGAAGCACGGGCAGAGCCTCACATGCCCCTACCAACTTCCCTCACATGATGGGTTACATGTGAGTTCTTACTTTTTGCTCATGTCTATTTTCTAGCTGTGATGGAATTACAAACACTTTTTAATTTTCTTCTTTAGGCTCACGTATATTTTCTAATGTTGCACAATGAACATGTATAGTGTTTGCAATAAAACACTCAATAAAGGTTCTTTTTTTAAGAAAGGGAAAAGAACAACACCAAAGGGAAAGCTATGAAAACACATCCAAAGGAGCAATATACGCTTTGTGTTGTTTGGTTAAAACTATCCGGCTTAAAGATCTCTTAGGAAATCAAGTTTTCCTAAGTAAAATTCTAGCTAGGGAATATTTTGGATGAAAAATTCCAAAAATATATTGTTTACTCATTATATAACAGGATTGATAAATGCCAAAAATACTGTAGGCGTAAGTATGTTCACAACCTCATAAAGACTCCAGTACGGCTTGCCTTGCTTGGATTGCCATCCATAAATCAAATCATAAAATATTTTCCTGACAAGTTCTTAAATCTATGACTTAGAATGAATAGTACAGTTTTACTAGTCTTGCTAAAACATTAGTAATTAAACACAGATTTCATATATAAGGTCACTTATTGGAAATGCTATATTAACAGCTCTATATTAAAAAACAACCCAAAATAAAATGAGCTCCACTGGGATATGACTTCCCAGACATCAAGTAAATGTTCATTCCAACGTTACCACAAAGGTTATTTAAGGAGATCTCAAACGACCCAGATTTGTTTAACAGTAAATACATTCTTTCAGGTTAATACTACCTTAAGGTCTTTAACAACAGAAAATTTAAAATATGAATTGGGTAAATGACATAAAAATGTCACTCAAGCTGTCACACAGACTCAACAATTCAGTTCAACTGGGGTATATTAAACACTCATATATCTAAAGCTGTGTGCTAGGTACTATTAAGACATGCTCCATACTCCTGTATCTCACACGTCTTCCTTCTCCACCTTCTCCAGTCCATTTCACCATATATATATATATATTCTGTTACTATCAGAGTAATGACTTTTTGGATATATACAGAGGGTGCCAAAAAATGTATATATATGTTAAAAAAGGAAAAAGTATTAAAAGAAAACAAGTCTCATTTAACTTATACAATTACCAGAGGTACTCAAAGTGGTTACCATCAGCATCCAGACACTTCTGATTACAGTGAACGTGTCTTAACATGTTTATACATTTTTTTGGCACCCCTGGTATGTGTGTGTGTGTATTACCCTGATAGTTATGATCTCTTAGATTTGGTCAATATTTTCCTAGCCAATGTGTTGCTGATGATTTTACCACCTTTAAAGTCCTTCACTAATTCCTCAGGACATATGTTCCACTCTTCTAAATTTTCCATGACCTGGCAGCGCCATTTCTTGTGGCTCCTGCTCACACCATGTCCCATACACTGAGCACACCACATTTCTCATTATTTCACAGACACGAGCATGTTTGCCAATTCCTGCTCAGGGCATTTTGACAAAACACTATTTACTAAGGTGTGGACAGAGTACAGGAAAACCACGAGGGCTAGTGCAGCACCCTGGAGCTGGTACCGGGCATACTCTGTGAATCTGACAGGTCTCATGATCTGCCTCTACCCCGCATGCTAAATGGGGCAAGGGCAGAGAGAGACTGTGCACAAAGGGCTGCCTGAGAGGTACAAAGTAAGACCTTTGGTTGACAATCAGAGCCCACAGTAACCCACAAAGAGAGAGCTGAGGAAATGTACATGCCTCTCTCCTCCCTCTTTCCAATCCTTGCAGTTCCCACCATGGGCCAAAATCCAACCAAGAGCCAGAGGGCAAGGGAAACCTCTGTTGATGCTGTCCATACAGGTCAGCCTCCAAATAAGCGGAGCACAGGGCAAAGAAGGGTGGGGAGTCGATCTGAAGGGCAAATAGAAGCTTCCTAGCACAGTAATTTATGACTCACTAGAATATTTTTAAGCAGAGGAGTGACTTAGGAAGATTGTATTTTGGGAAAATTACTCTGGCAGGGCATGGTGAGAACTAAGGGAGAAGAGCCTAACATCAGAGAGCACAGCTAGAAGGCCACTGAAATAATGCATGCAAGAGACAAGGGCTTAGACTAGATACTACCACTGTCTGGAAGAGGAGGACACAGATGCAAAGACTGAAAATGCTAGAATCAATAGGACCTGGCAGCTGATCAAACTGGCTTCCATACTTACTTGTGGCAAATGTCAATCTCATTCAGGCTTCCCAAGAATCCTCAACCCTACCCTTGAGGCGGGATTCTCAGTGTCCTTGTGCACAGATAATGGTTAAGAAAAAAGAAGCAAACTGTTAATATATAAGAAGAATCTGGATAGCAGGTCTGATTTATTTAATTTTAACTGTATATCTTACCAAACAAGCAAAACATTTATTTACTAAGATTTAAACATATAAAGATTCACATAAAAATCTAGACTTATTACTTCTCAGGAAAATATAAGAGGAAATAAAAATAGGATTCATATCACAAAGAAATATTTGTGTGTGTGTGAGAAAGCAGAATTATTGAGAGGACAAAAAGTTCCCACTGTGGGAGGGGACCCAAAAGGATTGTCCAGAAATAATTAAAACTAAGTATAGCCACCCAATTTTTATGGAGGCATGTGCCCTCCAATTTGCACATCCCCATCCAGCCACTATGAAGATTCATATTATCTGCCTGGCCTCTGTAGGCCACACTGGTGATAGATGACTACCAGTTTGAAAGTAAATAAATGAGCACGTATATTTATAATTGATATCAGACCCTTCACAGTCTTGCTACAGAACAGCATTATTTTCCAGTAAGTTAAAAATATACACATAACATGTAGCTTAAAACAAAACAAAGGACACATGGTTGTTTCTATGGTCTGAATGTGTCCCCCAAGATTCATGGGTCAAAAATGAATCACCAGTGTGATAGTATTAAGAAATGGGGCCTTTAGGAGATGATTAAGTCATGAGGGTGGAACTCTCATATATGGCATTAGGGCCTTTATGAGGGACTTGAGAGAGTTGGTTCCCTCTCTTCTGCCTTCCCACCATGTGAGGACACACCATCTCATTTGTCTCCTCTGGAGGACAACAGTAACAAGATGTTGTCTTGGAAGCAGAAAGCAGCCCTCATCCCACACCAAACCCGGCAGCATCTTGAACTTAGACTTCCCAGTCTCCAGAACCATGAGAAAATAAATTTCTGCTCTTTATAAATTACCAATTATCAAGTATTTCGTTACAGCAGCACAAATGTACTAAGATAGTTGTTTTCACGACACACTTAGAGCAGCAGTGTGCACACAGAACAGGATTTAAGAAATCATTCCATGATGTCCAATGTCTAAACTCTACTGCCTTCCCACATATGGAATTTAGGGTATTTTAGACATAAGATATTAGTGTATTTAAGATGCTCAAATAAAAAGTTCACAGAGTGTAGGCAAATCATGTTCTGGAATACATGCATGCAAGTACCAACACATCGGACACCATGTGGGCCCTAGAGGAGCCCATTTCAGAAATCATACAGGCTACCACTTCAGTTACAACTCCCCCCCATACAAACCAATATTGTGCATAATAATATCTAGGTTATTATTCCCCATAAATGCAATGTTCATAGCTATTAGACAAGTAGCTTGTTCTTTTCTTTTCTAAGAATCATAACCAGGTTCTCTCAGATTGTAGCAAGAGACATAAAAATGTTTAAATATAATGAGGGTTTTGTTTTGTCTTGAATTTATTTTTGCTAAAAATAAATTGTTAAACATAAAGCGATTTTGCATGAAGAAAGATGAGAGAGGATATTATTAATGTTACTAGGGTTAGTCATCAAGAAGCATGTACAACATAACATCAGGTAAGACTGAAGAGAAATAACTATTAACAAACATTGCCAAGCTTAAAAGTCTGATGTAGAGTAACAGTGGGCTAGGTAATATAGGTCAATGGTCCCACTGAAGACATCTAGAAAAGCAAAACTGACTTCTGGCTTCCGGCAAGATGGCGATGGGACAACCTGGTCTGTGAAACCCTCTGCAAAGAAGAACTGCAGTGGGTCTCTGGCTCTCGCCCTGGGGGCTGCGGACTCCAAAATCGCAGCCTGCTCTTCATATGGAGCTCAGCCGTTTTCACCACTGGGACATCGCAGCGGACTGGACAGCCACCATAGCACAGATGCCGCCACCACTGCTGCCACAGCCGCCGCAGCCACAGTCACCGCAGCCGCCGCCGGTAGCACATCGCACCACCTGGGCCAGAGGTGATCCACAACTTCAGTCTTTGAAGCCCCTTCAGGAAGATCTGCTGGGATCGCTGCCACCTCTCCTGCGACCAAGACGTCCTGCCCACCGTGAGTCCCCTGCCTGTGCCCTGAGGCAGGCATCCAGCTCCAGTCTCTGTCGGTTCCTGTCCAGCCCCACCCCCTCTGGGGCGAGCAGCTGAGATAGCACTACCTGCTGGCGATTCAAAGTAACAACACTGAAACGGGAGAAAAAAGCTTGAAAAAGACATAGGCCAGAGTGGTGAACGGAGGGTGATCTGAACTGTCCTTCACAGCAGACCAGAGGCAACTGACCCTAACTGCAAACTAATTTACTTGCTTGAAAAGAAAACTAGAAATCAGACCTGAAAGGACATTGGACTTAAATGAAGTGTCTCAGACTGTGCTTCATTGATTCTGTTAGTTTAATGACTTAATTCTATTCCTACTGTATTGTTCCTTTTTTTTCCCCTCTTCCTTTACTTCTCTTTTCATCTCTCTGTAAACCATATCTTTGTATAGAGGAACAGCACACCAATAAGGTGATTGGTTAGCTTGTATGTTAGCATCACTATATGTCTTATTTTTTTTTGTATGGGAATTGGTTCGTCAGTAGCTGTGGTCTATTGTTTTTATCTGTTTCAGTATAGATCTCTCTCTCCATTTGTTGGCACACATTTGTTTCCCCCCTTACTCCTCTATCTCTCCACCACCATCTTCAACCCACTGTCTGCTCCATTCTCTTTCCTCTGCTAACCACATTTTATTTCAGGGAGTAAACCTACAGCCCCACTGCATGGACAGATTCCAAGGCAGTGGGAACTGGGTTCCAGATTATCCACACACCTGTCAGTGAATACCAGGACCTGCAGATAGATTTTGAATCACAGCTCCTCCCTTAAGTAAATCTCAAAACTGCAAAAAGGACCACCCCCAACCTACAGTGCAACTCCAGAATTGAACAAAGAGGGCATACATAAAGAACAGGAGATTGAACAAACAGAAGTAAAACCGATCCCTTTACCCCTGAATAACAGAATTAAAGAAGACGGTGACGTGGAGGGAAGGAAAAAGTAGGGAGGGGGGAACCGCACAAATGAAGAAAAACCAAAAGAAGAATATAGGTCACTCACAGATCCCTGGGAGATCAGACACTGAGAAAACAGATTCTGGAACACAAACATTGAAGAGCCCCCAGAATGGCTGGTCACATGCAACAAATGAAGACATCAAGACATTAATGGAGAGAATTTAAAAAATTGAGGAGAGACAAATGGAAAATAGGAAGGAGCTGATGTCAGAAATAACAGCAGTAAAGAATACTGTGATGGAAATGAATAACAGACTAATAAGCATGGAAAGCAGAATTAGCCAAGCAGAAGAAAGAATCTCAGAGCTCAAAGACCAAAACACAGAACTAACCCAAACTGTCAAAGGCATAGAAAAGAAGCTCAAAAAGACAGAACAAAACCTGCAAGAGATGAATGATCACTTCAAGAGACCAAACCTAAGAATAATTGGGCTTCCTGAGGCAGAGAAAGAAACAGAAGCCATACTGGAACAAACATTTCATGAAATCACTCAAGAAAACTTCCCTCATCTCATCAAGGATGAAAAAATTCAAACACAAGAGATCCAGAGAACCCCTGCAAGACAACAAATGAGAAGACCAACTCCCAGACACATAATAATTTGCCTAAACAAAGTAGCTATAAAAGAAAAAAGTCCTAAAGGCAGCAAGAGAAAAAGGCCAGACTACCTACCAGGAAAGACCAATTAGAATAGCAGCAGATTTATCCACAGAAACCCTTCAGGCTAGGAGAGACTGGAGCCCTATCTTCAAAGTTCTAAAAGAGAAACAATTTCAGCCAAGAATAACCTACCCAGCCAAACTAAGCTTCATTAGTGAGGGAGAATTGAAATCTTTTCCAGATATCCAATCCCTAAGAATATACACTGCCACCAGACCACCTCTACAAGAAACACTTAAGAAAGTACTGAACACAGAAGAAAAAGAAAAAAGAACAACAACATTCTTCACAAGAGTACAGGCAAAAGATTAAAAACACACATGAGCCAACTCCAGAACCCAAAGAAAGACAACAAACAAACAGGAACAACTCTGTAAGAACCTTATGACAGGGATCAACTCTTGCATTTCAATTATTAGCCTAAATGTGAATGGACTAAATGCACCACTGAAAAGACATAGAATGGCAAAATGGATAAAATATCATCAGGCAACAGTCTATTGCCTTCAAGAGACTCACCTCACAAGAAAGGACACCCACAGACTCAAAGTAAGAGGATGGGAAACAAATTTTCAGGCGAACGGAATACAAAAGAAAGGAGGAGTAGCGAACTTAATTTCAGACAAAATACCCCTCAAGATATTAAAAATCAAAAAAGAAACAGAAGGCCACTATATAATGATAAAAGGCTCAATCCATTAACAAGAAATATTTATCCTAAACATATATGCACCCAACATAGGTGCACCAACTTTCATAAAGCAACTTCTAGGAAAACTAAAGAAAGATATTGACTCTAACACGATCATAACTGGGAACTTTAATACCCCACTCACAACCCTAGACAGATCATCAGAACAAAAATCAGCAAGGAGATCCAGAACTTCAATGTGACTTTGGACCAAATGGACTTAATTGATACCTATAAACACTCCATCCAAAGACCACAGAATGTACATTCTACTCATCACCGCATGGAACGTATTGTAAGATCGACCACATAATTGGCCATAAATCAAGCATAAGCAAATTTAAAAGGACCGAAATTCTACCATGCACCTTCTCGGACCACAGTGGAATAAAAATAAACATTGACACCAACAAAATCCCCCCAAAACCACAAAGACATGGACAGTAAACAGCATGATGCTAAACAACTCCTGGGTCAATGATGAAATCAAAACAGAGATCAAAAGCTACCTGGAAACAAATGAAAATGAAGAAACATCTTACCAAAATCTCTGGGATGCCCTGAAAGCAGTAGTAAGAGGGGAATTTATATCCCCACAAACACACATGAAGAAAATGGAAGGAACACAAATTAACAACCTAACAAGCCACCTAAAGCAGCTGGAAAAGCAAGACCACAAAAACCCTAATTTCAGCAGAAGAATCCAGATCACCAAAATAAAAGCCCAAATCCAGGACATAGAAGACAAAAAGATAATACAAAAAATCAATGAAACAAAAAGCTGGTTCTTTGAAAGAATAAACAAGATCGATGGTCCCCTAGCTAGACTGACCAAGAAAAAACGAGAAAAAAATCAAATAAGCACAATCAGAAACACAAAAGATGAAGTCACGTCTGACCCTGAAGAAATACAAAAGATCATTAGAGACTACTACGTACACTTGTATGGAAACAAACTTGAAAACCTTAAGGAAATAGAGGACTTTCTGACATCACACAACCTACCTAGATTGGAATAAAAAGAAATTGAGACCCTAAATAGACCAATAACAATGAAGGAAATTGACTACGTAATAAGAAAACTACCTACAAAAAAAAAGCCCTGGTCCAGATGGCTTTCCAGCAGAATTCTACAAGACATTTAAGGAGGAGCTGATACCAATCCTACTGAAGGTATTCCAGGCGATTGAAAAAGATGGAACTCTCCCCAAATCATTTTACGAAGTCAACATCACACTGATACCCAAGCCAGGTAAAGATCCAACAAAGAAAGAGAACTACAGGCCAATATCTTTGATGAACATAGATGCTAAAATTCTCAACAAGATCCTAACCGAATTCAACAATACATCTCAAAAATCATCCATCATGACCAAGTAGGCTTCATCCCTGGGATGCAAGGCTGGTTCACATTCATAAAACCATAAATGTTATTAAATACATCATAGATGTCAAAACAAAAACCACATGATTATATCATTAGCTGCAGAAAAAACTTTTGATAAAATCCAGCACCCTTCTTGATAAAAACCCTTGAACATCTAGGCATATGGGGAACATACCTCAAAATAGTAAAAGCCATCTACGAGAAACCCAAAGCCAGCATACTCCTAAATGGACAAAGATTGGAACCATTTCCCCTGAAAACTGGAACAAGACAAGGATGCCTACAATCACCCCTCCTGCTCAACATAGTATTGGAAGTCCTGGCTCGAGCAATCAGAGAAGAGGAGGCAATCAGGGGTATCCAAATAGGAAAAGAGGAAGTTAAGTTATCTCTCTTTGCAGATGATATGATTGTGTACCTTGAAAACCCAAGAGAATCTGTCAAAAACCTCCTTACACTGATAAAGGCCTTTGGCAAAGTCTCAGGATACAAAATAAATGTACAAAAGACAATCGCATTTCTCTACACCAATAATAAACAAACAGAAACCCAAATAAACCCAAGTCCATTCACAATAGCCACAAAAAAAAAATGAAATACCTTGGCATCTTCCTAACCAGAGACGTGAAAGACCTTTACAATGAAAATTACAAAACACTGCTCAAAGAAATCAATGATGATACAAAGAAGTGGAAAAATATCCCATGCTCATAGGTTGGAAGAATCAACATTGTGAAGATGTCCATCTTACCTAAGGCAATCTACAAATTCAATGCAATACCCATCAAATTACCAGCAACATTCTTCTCAGACCTAGAAAAGACAACACAGGAATTCATATGGAAACACAAACGTCCAAGAATAGCCAGTACAATCCTCAGCAAAAAAAACAAAGCAGGTGGTATCACATTACCAGACTTCAAACTTTACTATAAAGCTACAATCATCAAAACAGCTTGGTATTGGTATAGGAACAGGCATAGATCAATGGAATAGAATTGAGATTCCAGAAGCAAAACCTCAATTTCTCAACCAACTCATCTTCGACGAGGCCTCCACCACCTACCACTGGGGAGAGGAGAACCTATTCAGTAAATGGTGCTGGGAAAACTGGCTGACCACATGCAGAAGATTGAAACAGGACCCCTATCTATCCCCATGCACAAAGGTTAACTCCAAATGGATCAGAGACCTAAATGTAAAACTTCAAACCATAAGAACCTTAGAAAATGAAGGAAATACCCTCATGGAAATCGGAACTGGCATCCAATTCCTGAACAAAACCCAAAACCCACAGCTCATAAGAGAAAAGATAGACAAGTGGGACCTTATTAAACTGGCAAGTTTCTGCAAGGCCAAAGAAACCATCAAGAGAGCAGGGAGACAGCCTACAGACTGGGAAAAAATATTCGCCAACACCAGGTCTGACAAAGGCTTAACATCCTGGATCTACAAGGAACTCAAACGTGCTGAAAAGAAAAAAACAAACAACCCCATTATCAAATGGGCAAAAGATATGAACAGACACTTCACAAAAGAGGATATGTGAGCAGCCAACAAACACATGAAGAAATGCTCAACTTCACTAATCATCAGGGAGATGCAAATCAAAACCACACTGAGATACCACCTAACTCCAGTCAGAATGGCAATTATCAACAACTCAAAAAATAACAGCTGCTGAAGAGGGTGTGGCGAAAAGGAAACACTTCTACACTGTTGGTGGGAGTGTAAACTAGTGCAACCTCTGTGGAAAGCAGTGTGGCAATTCCTAAAAGCTCTAAATATCAACCTCCCATATGACCCCGGAATCCCCCTACTGGGAATATACCCTGAAGAACTCAAATCACTCTATAAAAAAGATACCTGCACACGTATGTTTATTGCAGCATTGTTCACAATAGCAAGAACCTGGAAACAACCATGCTGCCCATCAAAAGAGGACTGGATTTAAAAAATGTGGTACATATACACGATTGAATACTACACAGCCATAAAAAAGAACAAAATCATGAATTTCGCAGCAACCTAGATGGAACTTGAGTCTATAATACTGAGTGACCTCTCACAGAAACAAAGATCCGAGTATCACATGTTCTCACTCATATAATGGACCTTGAACATCCAATGTAATACTATAAGAAAATGACTGACGGTACTGGGAAACTATGGAGGGGAGGGGGATGGCATTAACAGTAGCAAATATTTATCTGGGGAAGGGGAAACACCTCTTATCAACAGGGTACCTGAATGAAACATAATTGTACACCTAACCCCACAAAACCATAATAAAAATATTGATTTAAAAAAAAAAAAGAAGAAAAGCAAAACTTTCCTCCATGAATGAAAGTGAAACAAAGAAATTTTCAGACAAAAAAAGAACAAGAAAATTTGTCAGCAGCAGACTATTCTTAAAGGAAATATTAAAGTGTTTTTAAGATTAAAGGAAGCTTAGAGATGATAGAAAAAATGAAGAGCAAAATGAATGATAAATATGTTGGCAAATCTAAGTGAAGGGCAACTGTGTCAAACAGTAATTGCAATAGCTTACAGGGTTTTAGATATTTGTATGGAAGTAGCATGTCTAACAATAGCAGCATATGAGTCAGAACAGGGATAAATGACCTTAAAATAACCCTAAGATCCTTGCATCATCTATGAAGAAAATAAAAGGACCAACTGATATCACACTTTGATAAGTCAAGGATATATGTTTTAAGTTCTAGGGTTACAATTATAAAGAACATAAGAGTGTATAACTTCCAAATTAATGTATATAGGAAAAGATATAATAAGGAAACATATTCAATCAATCTAAAAGAAGGCAAAAATGGAGAGAAAAAGAACACAGAACAGATGGATACATTTTAAAAGCAGAGAATAAAATGAGAGATTTAAATGCAAATATATCAATTAAATTAAACCCAAATAGAATAAATGCAGATTGTCAAGACAAAAATCCTAAAAATCAGTTATATTCTGTTTAAAAGAGACATTCCTTAAATATAATGACCAGAAAGATGTAAAATATAAGACTGAAAAAATATATGTACCATAAGACTACTAACCAAAATAAATCTGGTGTAGTTACACTGATCAGACTGTAAGACAGAGAGAGGCTACATACTGTTAGAAGTTTGATTTTGACAGTATGGAACAAAAATTCTAAAAATGGATGTACCTAATAACATAATCTCAAAATATATAAAGCAGAAACTCATGGAGCTGTACAGAGAAATAGAGAAATCCACAAAGATGGTGGAAGATTTTAAAACAATCCTCATGAACTTATCAAGGAGGTAAAAAAAATTAGTAATGGTATAATACACTGAAACAATTAAATTATAAATTGGAACTAATGCACCTGTGTAGAAAGTTATAACCAACCACCTCAGAATATATTTTACTTGCATTTATAAAATGTTAACAATTATTTCTCATAATTTGGGCCACATAGGAAGTCTTGAAAATGCAAAGGATTGAAATCACACAAGTATTTTCTGTGCTCCCAAAGCAAGTTAAAAGCTAAAAAAAAAAAAAAAAAAAAAAAAAAAATTAAATAAACAAAACTAAAAAATTCCCATGAGGAAATTAAGAGATGTTTCTTTAAACAACTCAGAAGTTTAAAAAATCACAATGAAAATTAAAAGATACTCTTAATGAATGAAGCTGATTATATTATATAGCATAACTTGGGTAAAGCAGCTAACATTGTGCTTAAATGGAAATGGATAGTTTTAAATGTACATATTTGAAAAGAAGAAAGATGAAAAAAAAATCAATGGTCTAAAACTATTTCAAGACATTAGAAAAATGGCAACAAACAAAACCCAAAGAAAGTAGAAGAAAGGAATAAAGATGAGAACAGCAATAGAATAGAAAACCAGAACATAAACAAAGGATCAACAAATAAAAAACATATAAAGACTAATAAAATTGATTAATTCTTTCGGCAAGACTGTGGAAGAAAAAGAGAGAGAGAAGAGTCACTAAAAATTATTAAATAATTCCAAGAACGAAATGTGGAATGCCACTTCAGATTCTGTAGGCCTTAAAATAAGAGGATCGAAAATAATAACTCTATGCTAGCACACTGAAATTTTTATTTTTGTTTTTGCAATGGAATCTTGCTATGTTGCCCAGGCTGATCTCAAACTCCTGGCTTTAAGCCACCCTCCTCCAAAGTAGCTGGGTTTGCAGGTGCATGCCACCATGACATCCTTATACATCAACATTTAGATGTAAGCCTAGCTCCCTTGCCTTGATGCGGAACAAACTCTGCGGAGTAATTTACCTTGCAGAACTGCTGTGGGATGAGGCAGCAGCTGGATCTTAAATCCCATCTTTGCTGTGTTACTTCCTGTATTCTCATTCCCTGTCTTACTTCTCTCACTTCCTATATGGGGTTCCACCAGAAGTACTTCCTCTGTACTTACAGAAAAATCACTTAGCAAATAATCTGCACATCAGGCCTGCTTCTCAAGAAACCTCAACTATGTACATGTAAAAACACTGATTAAAAAAATACTGTGACTCAAATATGACAACATATTAACGTTAGTTAATTTTAGGTATGGGTACATGTGTGTTATACAAGTCTCTGCATTTTTCTTTCTTTAATTATTTTTCCAATTATAACAAACAAACAAAAAAGGAAAATATAAATGGAAAGAATTTCTGAGGCGTTCAAGCAGTGGAAGCAAGTCACCTGTAAGGGGAAAAGTCTGCCTTCTCTACAGCAACATCTAATGCCAGAATACAAGGAAGTAATTCCTTCAAATCCTACAAAAGAGGAAACACCAGAGACTGTGTCATCCAGCTAAGACTTATTCAAGAATATAAGCACTTCATCAAAATCAAAACTTTTGTGCATCAAAGGACACTATTAACAGAGTGAAAAGATAATCCACAGAGTGGAAAAAATAGTTGCAAATCTGTGTCTGATAAGGGATTAATAGCTAGAATATATTAAGTACTCCTATGACTCAACAACAAAAGAAATAGTGTAGTTAAAAATTGAGCAAAGGACGTGAATAGATATTTCTCCAAAGAAGATATACAAATGGCCAAAAAGCAAATAAAAAGATATTCAACATCACTAATCATTAGAGAACTGCAAATGAAAACCACAGTGAGATACCACTTTATGCCCATTACAATGACTGTTATAAAATAAACAGGATAAAACAAGAGTTGGTGAGGATATAGAGAAATTAGAACCCTTGTTCATCTCTGGTGGGAACGCAGTAAATGGTATGGCAGTTCCTCAAAAAATTAAATATATTGCCATATGCTCTAGCAATTCTACTCCTGAGTATATATATACCAAAAATAAATGAAAGCAGGAACTCAAACAGATATTTGTATACCCATACTCATAGCAGCATTATTCACAATAGTCAAAAGAAGCAGCCAACCCAAATGTTCATTGAAAAATGAACAGATAAGGAAAATATAGTATATTAATTACAATGGAATATTATTCAGTTTTAAAAGAGAGTAAAATTCTGGCACATGCTATAACATGGAATGAATTTTGAGGACATAACGCTAAGTGAAATAAGCCAGATACAAAAGGACAAATACACATGATTCCATTTACAAAATACCTAAAGCAGCAGTCTCCAAACTTTTTGGCATCAGGGACTGGTTTCATGGAAGACAGTTTTTCTTTGGACCCTGGGGTGATGGTTTCAGGATGATACAAGTGCATAACATTTATTGTGCACTTTATACTACATTGTAATATATAATGAAATAATCATACAACTCACCATTTAAAAAGGAGCACAGATGGAAGTGGTAAATAAAATAATAGGCAGGCCATGCATGGACTGATTTAAAACCTTTCACCAGATGCAGTTGTACAACTGAAGCACATCAACTTGCTTGCAACTCACTGATAGGCTTTTGAGATTAATCTGCAAGCAACTGATTTATTATGGTCTCTGTGCAGTCAAACCTCGCTGCTCATGTTAACCTCAATTTTTCAGCTGCTCCCCAGTGCTAGCATCACACCTCAGTTCCTCCTCAGATCATCAGGCATTAGATTCTCATAAGGAGTGTGCAACCTAGATCCTCACATGCACAGTTCATAATAGGGTCATGCTCCTATGAGAATCTAATGCCACCGCTGGCTAACAGGAAGCAGAGTTCAGTCAGTAATGTGAATGATGGGGAACAGCTATAAGTACAGATGAAACTTCATTGCTCACCTGCTGCCTACCTCCTGCTGTGTGGCCTTGTTCCTAACAGGCCATGAACCGGTACCAGTCCATGGCCCAGGGGTTGGGGACTCCTGACCTAGTGTAGTCAAATTTATAGAGACAAAAAGTAGAATGGTGGTTGCCATAGGCTGAGGGAGGAGAGACTCGGGGGTTAGTGCTTAATAGGTCCAGAGGTTCCATTTTGCAAGATGAAAAAGTGTTCTGAGGATGGATGGTGGTGATGACTGAAAAACAATATGAATGTACTTGATGTCACTAAACTGTACACTTTAAAATGGCTAAAATGGTATATTTTATGTAATGTATATTCTATCACAATAAAGAAGAGTATAAGCAACATCAACATTTTCTAACTAAAAAAAAATTTCCGGAAATGAAATCTTTCTTTAAAAAGTTAACAATGAAATCCAACCAGCCAGGAGATGACTCAAAAATTTTAAAATCAGAATTGCAGAAGTCATGTAATATGAATCATGATGAGCATTTAATCTATTTAAATATTAAACTTTGAGTAAATAACAGAAAAATTAGGGTTGTAGGACAGAATGTATGCTATATTAAATTAGTATATATAATAATACAACTTGGCCGGGTGCAGTGGCTCAAGCCTGTAATCCTAGCTGAGGCAAGAGGATTGATTGCCTGAGCTCAGGGGTTCAAGACCAGCCTGGGCAACTTGGTAAGACCTTGTCTCTACAATAAATCAAAAAATAAGCTGGGCATGGTAATGCGTGCCTACAGTTCCAGCTACTCAGAAGGCTGAGGTGGAAGGATCACCTGAGCCCAGCAGGTCAAGGTTGCAGTGGCTGTGAGTGTGCCACTGCACTCCAGCCTGGGCGACAGAGCGAGACTCCTACTCAAAATAATAATAATAATAATAATACAACTAGTAAAAAACAAGGTGATAAGTGGAAGAAAGTTGTAAGGAAGTCAAATATTATTGACTAAAAGTTAAACATGAAATTTTAAAATATAATATCCAATCTTTTAACATTTCATTATCTTTTGTCATATACTTAGCTATATCTTTGAGAAAATAATTTATTCGGTTGTGATAGAACATTTATCTTAAATTCAGCAAATCTATCAGTTTCACTTTATTTCCTTATTATCTATTAAATCCACATACAATTAAACACCTTTAATTTAAATTGGCATGTATCACGTGATCGCATTTTTCTAGAACTATGTCTATTTATCCTATCCAAAATCCTATTTGTGTATGTGTGTGAAAATGTTTAGAATGCTACTTACCAAATATGAACACTAGTAATTTCTACAAAGTGGGATATAGGTGATTTGTAGTTGTCTTTGTACTTTTTCCAAACTACTAGATTTTTAAAATAACATTTTTTAAATGTTAATTATTCTGTAAAATAAATCAATCCAACCCAGGTCCAAAAAGTCATCCTGCTGTGCCTTCAAAACCCAAGACCCAAATCAGGGTCTCTTTGAATGCCTGCCAAGATGACTGTATTGGTAGCTGGCATTCCTGAGAGTGGTATTTATGGAAACTGCCTCAGGGCATCTCAAGGCTGATGGAACAAGGCCTGCAGCCAGATGCTACAGATTATTAACTTCCAGCCCCACACATTTCAGCACATGTTTTAGAATGGTGCTTCTTAGTCAGACAGTTTTTGCCCTAAGGGAATATTTGGAGATTCTGGAGACATTTTGGTTGTTGCAGCTAGGGCAAGGGAGTGCTACTGACATTAGTGAATAGAGGCCAGAAATGTGTCTAAACATCCTACGATGCCCAGGACAGCTCCCACCACAAAGAATTATCTGACCTAAAATGTCAAAAGTGGTGAGGTGGAGAAACCTATTCTAGAAGGATGCATGTTTACACAATCAAGCCTTTTTTACTCTCATGACCTGTACTGGTTAATGTGAAAACAAAAATCTTTTCTAAACCAATATGACAATACAGCGTCATGAAAATTCTTAACCTTAAGATAAAGTAATAACAATGCAAACCACTTCACTTTCTCTCATCACACTGAAGCAAAATAGTACCCACACAGATGTAATACTTTTCACTATTTTTAAGCAGATTCTTAGAAATCACTTTATATAATTTCTTGCCTTCCATCAACAACCACAAAATAGTTTTACGAAGCTCTTAATTTCAACATACCTCAAACCATATTCAAAGCACTCATATTTGACAACCCACAGTTGACTTCTCATTCCAAGAAAAAAATAAGCATAGTTTTTCAAGTTTAATGATACCAAGTTTTTAAAACATTCTTTTTGGACTTTTCTTGATGATTTACTTCCATCCCTGGTTAGCCATTTTCACATAGAAAAACACAGGTTTGTGCCAACAACTCATCAAGGATATTACCCAGACCACATTCTAGGGGCATAGGCTTTAAATAAACTCCCACAAGAAATATTACTTGACGGCTACTAAAGAAAGTATTAAAAGAAGCCAGCACATTACTTCTATCTCATGCTTCTCCTTCTGGGACTGGTTGGTGGTCTGCATGCTCTGGGCCACCTGTAGATAGTATGTCACCCTAGGTAAAAAGAGAATACTGGGACAGGGAAGTTTGTACTCCTGAGACAAGTGGCACAAAGAATAGAAGAGCTGACAGCAAAATCCCAGTTCCTTGACCCTTAGATAATAATGACCTAATGTGGATGATAACTAAATGGTTAAGTTTGGAATCATCAAGTCTTCTAGACAGGTAGCCAGGGTTTTGTACGTTAAGCAAAGTTAGAATACCCTTACCCATTTGACAGTTTGGATATTTGGCCCCTCCAAATCACATGTTTAAATTTCAACCCCAGTGTTGGAGGTGGGGCTTGGTGGGAGGTGTTTGGTTTATGGGGGTGGATCCCTCATGAATGGCTTGATGCTATCCCCTGAGGTATTGAGTGAGTTCACATCCTATTAGTTCATGCAAGAGCTGGTTGTTTCAAAGAATGTGGCACCCCTTCTCCTCTCTTTCTTCTTTTCTTGCCTTGTGACACTGGCTGCCCTTGCTTTCTGCACCAAGAGTAAGAGCTTCCTGAGGCCCTCACCAGACGCTGAGCAGATGCCAGCACCATGGTTCTTGCATAGCCGACAGAACACTGAGTCAAATAAATCTCTTTCCTTCATAGATTACCTAGCCTCAGGTATTCCTTTGCACCAACAAAAATGGACTAATATTATTCTAATTCAACAACATTTACCAAGTCCCATTTAGTCACTGCCCTCAAAAAGGTTAATACAGTTGGAAGATAAAGGTAGGTATTATGCATTGTAAAAACAAGGAAAGACACCTACTCTTTGGCTTGGGAAGTCAAAGAATGGTTCCCAGGGAAGGTGACACTTGAGCTGAATGTTGACAGATGACAAAACAGTTTAGAAAACCTGAACAGTGAGCATATGTGCAAAGAGTCGCTATAGTGGCAGGGAGTAAAAAGAGGAAATATTTTTGTAAACCTTAGTGAGTTGTACATAGAGTTATCAAATAAATATGGTAACTTCTAGAAAGTTGTATCATCTAAGCTATATTTTTACTTATCTTCATAATATGACCTTAAACTTACACTAGCCACATTTCAAGCACTTGCTATATACATGTGGCTAGTGGCTACCATATTAGACAGTACAAATATAGAAAATTTCCATAATTACAGAAAGTTCTATAAGGCATCAATGGTACAAAAAACTGTTGTAAATATGATCACAAAGTCAAAAGCAAAGCCAGAGATTTTCTTGAAAAAGAAAGTTTACATATGTATGTACATAAACACACATGCACATACACTAACATAGGATGCATAACTACACATTAAGTTAATCATTTATTTGGTTTAATCATATGCTTGATAAACTTTGAAAATCTCCAGTAGGAGATTTTTTTCAAAGTTTTTAAACTCTCAAAATCACCAGAGGTGGATATTGCATTAAATCTGTAAATTGCCTTGGATAGGATGGACTCTTAACAATGTGGATTCTTCCAATTCATGAGCATGGAGTATTTTTCCATTTGTTTGTGTTATCTGTGGTTTCTTTGAACAGTGTTTTGTAGTTTTCATTGTAAAGAACTTTCATGTCATGGTTAGGAAGATGCCAAGGTATTTGATTTTTTTTTTGCTATTGTGAATGGATTGTACTTTTTACTTTTTATTTGGGTTTCTGTTTGATTATTGTTGGTGTATAGAAATGTGGCTGTCTTTTGCACATTGATTTTCTACCCTGAGACTTTGTCAAAGTCCTTTATCAGTACAAGGAAGTTTTTGACAGATTCTCTTGGTTTTTGAGGTATAAAATCATGTAGTCTGCAAAGAGGGATAACTTGACTTCCTCTTTTCCTATTTGGATACCCCTGGTCTCCTTCTCTTCTCTGATTGCTCTAGCTAGAACTTCCAAAACTATGTTAAAAAGGAGGGGTGAGAGTGGGTATCCTTGTCTTGTTCGGGTTTTCAGGGAAAATGGTTCCAATTTCTGTCTGTTTAGCAGTATGCTGGCTGTGGGTTTCTTGTAGATGGCTCTTCCTATTTTGAGGTATGTTCCATCTACGCCTAGCTGTTCGAGGGTTTTTATCAAGAAGGAGTACTGGATTTTATCAAAAGTTTTTTATGCATCTAATGAAATAATCATGTGGTTTTTGTTTTTACATCTGTTGATGTATTTAATTACTTTATGGTCTTATGAATGTTGAACCAGCCCTGCATTCTGGGGATGAAGCCTACTTGGTCGTGGTGGATGATTTTTGAGATGTGTTGTTGAATCCAATTTGCTAGGCTCTTGTTGAGAATTTTAACATCTATGTTCATCAAGGATATTGGCCTGTAGTTCTCTTTCTTTGTTGGATCTTTACCTGGGTTTGGTATCAATGTGATGTTAGCTTCGTAAAATGATTTGGGGAGAGTTCCATTTTCCTCAGAATTGTACCCCATATCTTTAAAATAAAAAAGTTAAAAGTTAAAAAAAATCACCAGAGACAGTAAATTCAAGCAAAATATGGTCTATTATAGCAAAGTCCCAAAAGTAAAGAAAATGTTAAAAAAAAAATGATAAGGGAATACACCAAAAATAAAAGAAATAAGAGGAAATATAAACCAAACAAGACATCTTCTCTTTTTAGTATTTTTTTTTGCATTCCATGTCACTGATTCAATTTTCCACAATGTCAATTTTATTCCTAACTGCTTCTGATGCTATCTAAATTCTACTATTGTATCATCTGCTTACATTCTTTCCTTAACTTTCAAGTTCCCTTTCCTCTTATTTTGTTGTTTTCATACTTTCAATGTTTTCTTCAATTTCATCAATAGTCAAAATAAATGTTATTTAAAATGCATTTGTTTCCTGCAACAAATTACCCTCTAAATATTCTTTCTTTATCTACTTAGGATAGAGTTTTTTGTTATGATGCAAAAGTTTTTCATATTCTTATGCTATTATTGATGATTTTTACTTCTTATACAAGAAGTTATCTATCCTAGACTGGTATTTGCTCCCAAAATATTGTTGGTGGATTCTCATCGGGTGGATAGATTCTCTCTCCTCACCTGGACACTATGGGAAATTTCTTTACACCTAGGGTTTGGCAGTAAATGAGAAGTAGGTAGTGAGTCAAGATGGAAGGTAATCCCCAAAAGGAAATATCACCGATGTAGTTTCTTCTCTGCATTTATTGACGAGGCCTCATCAAAGAGTGAGGTTTCCATATATAGCCTTCTTTTTCATACAAATCTCTATGCCTTATACAGGGAAATTCCTGACACAGCTGCCCACCTTCTTGGAAAGGACACAAACACATTGGGGAAAACCTATATCAGAGCAAAGCACAAATACCCACTGGTTGATGTATGGTGTGGCCCCTCATGCTTCATTTACCTGAACCAAGAGCTTCCAAACATTGTTGGCCCACAGGAGTCAACAAGTCTCCAAGCAGCATCATATCCACCACCCTATCATTAGAAACTTAATTTCCAGGACACTCTAAAGTTGGTTCTGCTTCTGACCTATTGGATGACCTCCAACACTTGGTTAAATCAGTATATCGAATTTTCTTTTTGTTCATAATAATAGAAAAGGTTAATAATCTTGAAATCATATCCATCAATGATTCAAAGTTACAATCCAAACACACCTTGTTAACTTAGTTTACTGAGTTTTTATTCTTCAGTTCTCAGCTCAATTGTTACTTCCTCAGAGAAGCCTTACCTGAATTCAGTCTGTCATTATAGAACAAGTCATGTGACTACCTGATAAATGTCTGTCTCATCAACTAGACTGTAAGCTCCACAGAATTTGAGATTTGATCCGGTTTTACCTGCTAGTATGTCTCCAGCAATTAGTACAGTATCAGTCATACAAGAAACACTTAATAAACAATATTTACTAAATGAATGCATGAATTAATAATTTAGTTAGTGAACAAATGCTTAGTGAGCAATGTTAATACTTTCAATAATAAATGGATTTGGAGGAAAAATTCATGTTTTGAGTCAATGAATCAAATAATTAACATTTCCCCAACATGGAAAAGTTTCTCTTTACAAATGGCAATGGTTCATTTTGACAAGGAAGAGGACCAGAGGTGTCATCAGTGAGTTTATCTTTTTGTTATTATTATCTTATTTTTGTTCTTCTCTAGATTATCTGTTGATTATGGGCATGATACCAAAATGTGACACAGAACTCATAAGGGAGAAAGAAATATATCTTCCTCAAGTCCTCGACAAGTATGGGCTCAAACTGGCTCATTTCTTTATTGTCAGTGTTAATCCTCTTTTCATTACTATTTAAGCAGAAGCTTGGGTGAAGACATTCCATTTCTGTGAAATAAGAAAAGCTAATTCTGTCTTCTGTAGAGCTGGGTTGAGTTACCGGATATGTTGTAATTGATTAAGAAACACAACCCTCAGGCTTGTAATAACTGATACATGATTCAGGTTCAGCTTGAACCCATAATCCACTGGCTTCAAAATTTGTGTGGAAATATGGGGATTTGGAAGGCCATGAGAGTGGATGAACCAATTAATATACAAATAGCCAAACTAAAGTTTCCAGAAATCTGGTTTTACACTAAACAAGCCTTCAACATTTTTCCTGAGCACACAATTTAAGGAAAACAAATGAACAGATCACTTTAATGCAGAATTACTAATTGTTAGATCCGGAAAAGGACTTAACATTTTTCCAGATGTAAAAGAGCGGTCCAAGAGTAAGAGATACACAGTCAACTCCGTGACAAAGAGCTCAGATGGGAAATCAGTTATTTCAACTTGTAACTCAGAATTATTTTCACTAGCCACAAGACTAACTTTCTTCCTCTCTCTTTCTTTCTTTCTTTCTCTCTTTCTTTCTCTCTTTCTTTCTTTCTTTCTTTCTTTCTTTCCTTCTTTCTTTCTTTCTTTCGAGTGGGAATCTCACTCTTGTCAACCTGGCTGGAGTGCACTAGCACACTCATGGCCACGGCAACCATGACCTGCTGGACTTAGGCGATCCTTCCATCTCAGCCCTCCAAGTAGCTGAACTACAGACGCATGCCACCATGCCCAGCTAGTTTTTTGTGTGTGATTTATTATAGAGACGAGTTGCCCAGGCTGGTCTCGAACCCCCGGGCTCAGGCAATCCTCTCGCCTTGGCCTCCCAAAGTGCTGGGATTATAGGCTGAGCCACCGTGACCAGCCACTTTCTTGAATTCTTACTAGTCTACAGCCATCTTCCTGCCTTGGACCACTTGGCCACATTTATCCTCTATATTTATAATAACTAAGCTAGATGTATCCTTCAAAAACAATTTCACACTGCCATCTCTCCCCGCTGCTCAGACTATGTAGTATATTCCTAACATCCACAGGATAAAATTCAAAGTCCTTGGCTGTGCAGTCAAGACCTTCCACCTTCTGCTTCGTACCAATACCTCCAACCTCACCTCCTGTTATGCTTCCACACATAACAGTCACTGTAGTTTAATTATCACTGCCCACCATGATGGCCCTGCATGCATTTGCTTATGTCATTTTCCCTATGGTGACATGTTGATAGCTGCCCAGACTCCCCTTCAGTGAATCTCCTGTCTCAGCCACAAGAGTGTGCTATCAATCAGCCTTCACTCGTCAACTTTTTCAGGGATTGACTCAGCTGCAGGAAGTAATCTGCCCAGGAAAAAGCTAAAACGTAACCTTGGAGAATGTCCTTCAGTCATGGTCACTGCCACTGCTGTTCTAAAATCATGAAAGGCACAGCATCCAGCCCTTTGCTTACACTGTGGAAACATCCAATGACTAATCAAAGCAGAAGTATAAATGCCTGGCCATCTCAGTCCAACTTGGGACAACTCTAAATGCCATACTTGCCCCAGAGTTCCTTGTAGGCTAAGCCAAGACTTTCTTTGGGCCTGCATTGTAGCTTGACTTCTCCCTCTGATTATAGCTTCTTTCCTTTCCTTCCGTGGGTGTCCATCCCAAGGGCATTCCCAAATAAATACCTTACATACTAAACTCCTCAGAGTATGCTCCCAAGGAAACCCAACACACAACACTACCTCTCCCAAAATGTCTGCCCCCATTGTCTTTTAAGGTTACTCCCCAGGCCACTCCTCTTCAGAAGTTCTATAGCACATATAGATCATTTCACTTATATTAATATGAACTACTTCATACCATTAATTATTTGTTAAGTACATGAAGTCACAAGTACCCACAGTATTTTGTACCTGTTTGTATCCTTAAGATCTAGCACCATACCATGTACACAGTGAGTGGTCAATGCAAGATGACAATGAAAATGTAACAAGTCTTGAATCAACAATCAATTTTAACTTATATGGCATTCTTCTTCCCCTACTAGATGATAGTTTCCTAAGAGCAGAGTACTGCTTTCCCTATAGGTCCCTTATAAATGGCATTTAATAAATGACCGGTGCAATTTTGACACACTACCACTTTTAGAATGAAGGAAAATAAGTCTGCTTTTGTATTCTCAGACAAGGGATAGGAGGTGAGGAGAGAAAGAAGAGGAAATGTTTTGTTTAAGGGGAATGACAAATGAGGAATGTTGTACAAGGCCTTTCTTCCACGCCAGGAAGACTCCAGAAGATGCCAAGCAGACACTTGCTGAGAGCTGCCACTCTGGTGCCAGGGAGTCTGGATCTGCCAGAACTGATTGACTGCTTCACCCTGAGCTGCCCTCATCCATCTAGGATGACCCACGTTCTGAGATTGAAGCCACTTCTCCATCCTTAAACAACCAAGAAAAATCATTTGTTTCTTTCTCACAGAGAACAATGGATGTTTGGGGGCCATGGGTTTGTCTTAATTAAAACAAAACTGAATCATAGTAACTCTTATGAAGTAGACAAAATGTAAGCAAGAACCCACAATGAGCAATTAGAGTCAAATTTTGAATTCCATAACATATGAACATGTTCTGAAAAGGAAAGAGAAATCTCCTCATCCTCCAGGGAAAACTTAAAAACTAACCTTGGAGAATGTCCTTCAGTTAGGGTCATAGAGTCACTTCCACTACTGCTCTGAAATAGTGAGAGGAACAGAGTCCAAACCTTCTCTCACACTTGTGGACAGATCTGGCCCACTACCTGACAGGAAATCTAATGAATGGGAAATGGAAAAACTTACTGAAACCATTTCTCCTGCCAGGGCAGAAACTGTCCAAAGTGGGGACAGTACTACTGCCTTACAGTGCCAAATAATGAAATGTTGTTTCAACACTCTTTCCAAGTGAAGAAAGAGGAAGTGAAAGATGAGCAGCAGAGGAAAGCAAACAGGAACAGGATGCAAGTGTCTGATCAGGGAAGCAGCAAACCTCAGGAATGCCCAGAACTGGCTCACTGCTGCCTGGGATTTCAGAGACTTGCAGCAAGAGGGCAGCCCAACACTTCCTTATATAACCTAATCTCCAAATGACACCTATACCACATCATCTGGGCAGCTTCCTTTTTAAACCCAATCCAACCTGTCACTTCTTTTTTTTTTTGGCATTTTCTTGGTGTCCACATAGAGGTAAATTATAAGAAAGTTCTAGTCCTTTTATTTCCCTCCAGGAAATTCATAACAAAGTTTCTCCTTACATTATTGGAAATTATGTATTACAGCACAATGATAAGAAAACTTCATATTTTACTTCACTTTTTAAAAAATTAGTAACTACCTCAAACCTGAAGTGTACCATTTTCATGAGACTAGTTTTATCATGTAACTATAATTGTAATTATCATTCACAATACCCAATGTCCTTCATGAAATGACCCAGTTTACTGCGAAACCATCAGCGACATGAACAATAGACCTCAGCTGATATACCGTCATTCAAGAGCTGCTGAGTTTGGTCTAGTTATTTAACCTATTTCAATCTGAACTTTTTCATGGGTAAAACAAATATATGATTTGTGACAAATATCAATAGTTGACCCTTAATCTGCATACCCTCCTTCCTTTTTTCAATAGTTGACCCTTAATATGCATACCTTCCTTCCTTCCTAACAGAAGCCCAGGTGGTGAATAATAATTCAACAAGACAAGAGTGTTCTCACTTTCCCAGCCTCCTTTGCAATCTGAGTGTCCATGGGACCCAGTTCTGATCAATGACACATACGGGGACATCTTCTCTGGTTGTTTTTAGGCAAACATCACATTCTTGATTAACGGGACAAAGGGACATAGGTAAGTCTATTCTTCACTCCTTTCTTCTTCCTTAGACCTCACTATGGTGCTTGAAGCTGCAACAGTCATTTTGTAACCACAACACAGCCAACCCACTGAGAACAAAAAACAGAAGAAAGGGATCCTGGATCATTGAAGGTGTCCTTGAGCCGCTGTCTCAGCTCTATGTGTTAAAACTTTTGGTATGGCATTATGTTCCTTGCAACTGAAAACATTCATGACTGATATTGGGTTGTTGTTCTGAAATTAAAAAGATATTACATGATATACCTGATAATGTACCTGACTCAGCTTTGTGTCAGCTTCAAAAGTCTGCTCTCATTCCATGACAACAGGCAGCCCTGAGATTGCATTTATTCACAACATATAGTATTTTGCCCAATGGCACTAAATAAACCAAGTGTCATTCTGCACACTCTTTGTTTCATTGTATTAATACAGATAGCTTCATATAATAAACAAACACACCCATTGGACATTACACAGATGGCCTCTCTAGAAAGATATAGAAGAAACCCCAAGAATTAAAGTTCTGCTGCCAAACCATTGATTGAAAATTAATGCTTACTTATAGGAAGGTGTTGGTCAAAGGATACAAAATTTCAGTTGATAGAAGAAATAAGTCCAAGAGATCTATTGTACAATGCAGGTGACCATGGTTAATAACAATGTATGTATTCTTGAACATAACTAAGAGAGATTTTAAATATTCTCATCATAAAAAATCATAAGTATATGAGGTAATACATATTAATTAGCCCAATTTAGCCATTCCACAATGTATACATATTTCAAGACATCATGCTGTACACAATAAATATATGCAACTTTTGTCAGAGTTAGCTAATTTTTAAAAATAAAATTAATACTCAGAGAAAACATTTACTTGAGTGTCTATGAGACAAGCATATGGCAACTTTTGTTCATTATAGTTAATAAAGATAGAAAATTCTGTTTCACATAAGGTGAGAATGAAAAAATCATGGAATTTGAAGTATGTAAATTTGAATATATTTTCTGATATCCTTGGCAAATATTAAGTCATGAATGTGGTTTAATCTTCCTCTGTATAGCAAAGTTCTGCTTTTTCTAGGACAGTTAGAATTAACTGCTACATAAATGAACTTTCCACATGAAGAAAGTTTGCCCTTTTTTAAAAAAAGATATTATTTGGATCAAGGAAATCTTTTCTTATTGACCCTATTATTGGTAAAAACAAATATCATACTAAATTGAAATGAAGTTTTTAATATGTTCATCCAATCTTCTCACATGGTTGTTGTCTGTTCTCAAATTTTCAGGAACAGCATTAGGCTCTGGTAACTCATCTATCTTTTATCTACTTTCCTCCCCTACTCCACCATGGCTAACAGAGAAACTAAATAGTTATAAATGTCAAATCCGTTACAAACATAGATGCTTTTGTGCAGAGAAAACAAAATATTATACTACTCAAAAACACACATTTGAAAACATTTATTAAAATCAAAATAAGTAAATGTTAAACAAATTCCTGGTTTTGCTCATTTAAATTCAAGGCAAATGGACACAAAATAGAAGTGATAAAAATGGAATGATGAGAGAATGATGAGTTAATGGAGTCTTACCAAGAGCTAGCTGGTGTAGGTAAAGTTAGGACTCAAGAACAGTTATAATAACGCAGGAAGTGAAAAACTAAATATAAGCAGTAACAAACAGAACAGAGAATTCACAAATCTGAATCACATGAGGAACAGGCAAATATTAAAGTTTCTCTCAGGAAGCTGATGAAAATTATAAGGAAACTAAAGCAATGAGCAAGAAAGGAATAGGTGTGGAGTTCAGTGAACAATTTTCTAACACATAACTGATGTTTCTAATAGGAGCAAATTTTCTGAGCTGAAATCAGATATTCATAAATGAACGTAAGAAGGACACCCTATTTTAGGCAAAATTGTTGGAAAGAAACTCTCACATAAACATATCCAGGCAAAATTTCTGAAACAGAGAGATTTAGAACTGATATCACTAGTTTCCAGACAAGAAAAACACAGATGAATAAAAACTAAGAAGGTCGAGGCGGAAGGATCGCCGGAGCCCAGCAGGTCAAGGCTGCGGTGGCCGGGGAGTGGCCACTGCACTCCAGTCTGGGTGACAGAGTGAGACTCCAACTCAAAAAAAAAAAAAAACTAAGAAAAATCAAGCTGACCAAGAATTACCTTATTATTTTTATATTTTATTTTGCTTTGTTATTCCTAATTGTGTGAACTTGTATCTTCTCATTTCTTTCTTGCTTGTACTAATTAGAGGTTTATCCATTTTATTACTGTTTTTCCCAAATGACTAGTTTTAAAATTACTCTTTCCAAAATTTCATCTCTTTTAATTAACTAAATTCTGCTTTTGTCTATATTAATTTTTTTCTTTTGAATTCCTTAGGTATATTTTGTTTTTCTAATGCCATGAGTAGAAGATTTAGTTTTCTATTCATTCTTTCTCAGGACGTTTTCTCTAACTAAAGTTTAGGCTGTAGTCAACTTAGGCCACAGGTTTAATATAAGGTTTTTTGAAAATATTTATTTTCATTATTTTCTGGATAATTTTTTTTCTTTGATCCAATAATTATTGACTTAGGAGAGAGGTCTATTGCTATTTACAAATGACTGGCTTTATTTAATTTCTACTTTTGTTACACATTCTAATTTTATGGCAATGTGATAAAAAAAATTCTCTCTCTCTCTCTTACATGGAAAATTCACTGATTTTTCCTTGTGAATTAATATATGGTAAATTTTATAACTTTTCCATAGTTTTTGAAAATGTACTTTTTTAAACTTGTAAAGCATAGAGTTTAATATGCATTTATTAGGTCAAGTGTATTGAAAATATTCTGATTTATACACACTTTGCTGATCTCACTTTTTTAGTTCCAATAGTTTTTGAGTTAGTTTTCTTAAATGTTTAGATTGATCATATGTTTTTCAAATAATTATAGTTTTGTATTTTCCCTTACAGTCTTAATACCACTTATTTCTTATTTTTTTCTTGTTGCATTGGCTAGGTACTTCAGCTTAATATTAATATTATTATAGAATTCCAGTATCTCATTTCAATGAAATTTTTTAACACTAAGTATGATGGTGATTGATAATATTCAGTGGGAAGGAAAGTTTTGTTATAGTCCTCAAGTATTAAAAAAATTAGTAGTACTTTATGTTGAATTTTATCACATGCCTTCATAACAACTATTGAGATAATTATACAATCTGTTAATGACTGACTTTTTAATATGTTAACCATTGACGTCTAAACCATTTTTATTCCTAGAAAAAACCACACTTAGGAAAGATATATTAGCCTAAAAAAGAAACCCTACTCAATTCAATTTATTAATATTTATTGATATGTTATTTAATTTATTATAGTTGGTATTATATCAACTCATTGCTACATATTAATGTAATATGATATTTAGGATTTTAGCATTTGGTCCATGACTTACAGTATAATTTTATTTTTCTGTGTAATCTTTGATGCTTTGGCATCAGCATTATACTAGTCTTTTAGAAACCTATTTCTTTCTATGCTCCAGAACAGCTAATAATACACAGGAAATATATGTCCTCTTAAATGGTTGCTAGAGGTCAGGCTCGGTGGCTCAGCCTGCAATCCCAGCGCTTTGGGAGGCCAAGGTGAGTAGATTGCCTGAGCCCGTGGGTTCGAGATCTACCTGGGCAACTTGGTGAGACCTCACCTCTACAATAAATTTTTTTTAAAAATTTAGCCAGGAGTGGTAGTGCACACCTGTAGTTCCAGCTACTTGGAAGGCTGAGGCAGAAGGATCGCTGGAGCCCAGCAGGTTGAGGCTGCGGTGGCCAGGAGCATGACACTGCACTCCAGACTGGGTGACAGAGTGAGACTCCAACTCAAAAAAAAAAAAAAAAAATGGTTGCTAGAATTCAGATAGAAAAATATACCAGCCTGGTGTTTTTCTAAGAAATAGACAGATGGCTGCCTATCCAATTTTTTCTATGAATATTGGTCATTTGGTTTTGCTAACTTTTTTTTAGGAATTTGGATTTTATTTAAAAAGTATTATTTGCATCTAATTTTTCAATTCTGTTAAAAATTATACATAGTAACTGCTCATAATTTATAATCCTTTTTGTTCTGTGATTCTATACAATTTTTTCTGATATTTACTTGTGTCTTTTTAAAATTAGTATCAGACTTGCCAAAAGTTGGTATATTTTATTAGTCTTCTCAAAGGAAGAGCTTTTAGCTATACTGATGAAATATATTGTTGTTTTCAGATGTTACTCTTTCATCACTTTTTGTTCTTATCTTTATTTCTCTTTGTGTTACTTTGCTGTAGTTGAATATGATCATTTATTTTTATTTTAAATCTCCCTTGCCTTTCAGGTCATAAAGTTTTCTCTTAGTACTTATTTAGCAAAATCCTACAAGTTTTAATACACAGTTCTCCTAAATCTTTCATTTTCAAGTAACTGGCAATTTTAGTTTGAATTATTCTTCAATTCAAAAATGGTATTTTAAAATTCCAAATGGATAGGTTTGGTGTGGTTTGGCTAGTTTTTTTGTGGTAAATATATAACGGTATTACACTGAAGTTAGAGAAAATAAACCATATGATTTCTGCTTTGGGGATTTACTGAGTTTTTGATGTATTAATACCTAATGGATTTTTGAAGTACTCCATGAGTATTTACAATGAACATGTATTACCTTTTTGGGTACAAAATACTATATGCATTTATTAGATCTAGGTTTAGTTATAAACAAAATCTTCCATATCCTCATCTGTATTTTGTCAATTTTATTTGTAGATCTTTGGAAGAGGTGGTTTAAAGGTTCTAATAAGTGAAGTCATCAATTTTTCCTTGTATTTCTATTGTTCTCAGTATATTCCAATAGTTATGATTAAGTGCATACAAGTTCAGTTTAGGACCATAAAAGAGAAATAAAACAGTCTCAAGACAATGGAATGTAAAATTACAGCAGATAGGTAATACTCTTTACCTTCAACCTCTCCCTCAGCACTAACTGCTCCAGCCTCCTCATAATCCTTCTCAAGGGCAGCTGTGTCCTCATAGGCCTCAGAAAACTCTTTCCTCCATCCTCTCACCCACGTACCAGTAGACAAAAGCACATTTGTCATATCATTAAAACTTGTAGTTCAAGTGAGCACAGGCCTTGGCAATTGCTGCGGTTGCTCAGAATATACACAGCTCTCTGTACATTGGCCAGGTCTCCACCAGGTACCACAGTGGGAGGCTGGTAATTAATGCCAACCTTGAAGCCAATGGGACATCAATCTATAAACTAGATGTTATGCTTGGTCTTGATGATGGCAATGGCAGCATTGACATCTTTGGGAACCATGCCACCCTGATACAACAGGCAGCAAGCCATGTATTTACCCAGGGTGAGGGTCACATTTCGCCATCTATTTGGCTGGCTCAAAGCAAGCACTGCTGAACTCTGCTACAGTAAGCTGTTCATGATAGGCTATCTCTGTAAAGATATATGGACATAGGAAAGTAGATGTGGGGATAGGACACCAGATTGGTCTGGAACTCTGTCATATCAATCTTAAGGGCTCCATCAAATCTGAAAAAAAAAAAAGCAGTGATAGCCGGGCTCGGTGGCTCAGCCTGTAATCCCGCACCTTGGGAGGCTGAGGTGAGTGGACTGCCCGGCTCGCGGGTTCGAGACCCGCCTGGGCAACTTGGCATAGACTTCATCTCCACAATAAATCAAAAGTTAGCCAGGCGTGGTAGCGCGCGCCTGTAGTTCCAGCTACTTGGAAGGCTGAGGCAGAAGGATCGCTTGGAGCCCAGCAGGTCGAGGCTGCAGTGGCCAAGAGCGGCCACTGCACTCCAGTCTGGATGACAGAGTGAGACTCCAACTCAAAAAAAAAAGCAGTGATGAAGGACACAATTCACTTAATAAGGTGGTTAAGGTTAGTGTAGGCCAGGTGCTCAACAATGAGGTTAATACAACAGATGTCAAAGAAGGCCTCACTGTCTACCATGATGGCATAATCAGAGTGTTCCAAGGTGATGTGGATGGTAAGTATGGAGTCACAGAGCTCAACTACAGTTGTGAAAACCTGGAGGGCAGAGTAAATGGAGAACTCCAGCTTGAACTTCTTGCCACAATCAACAGATAGGTGTTCTATCAGCAGGGAGGTAAACCCAGAATCAGTTCCCCTATCAAAGCTATAGAAAACCAAGAAGCCATGAAGACCTGTGTACTGATTAATCAGCTTGCAAATTAGGTCCAAGACAGGTCAATGATCTCCTTGCTAATAGCGTAGTGTTCATAGTTGTTGGCAGCATCTTCTTTGCCTGTGATGAGGCTGCTTGGGGTAGAAAAGCTGGAAGTAGGTACCAGTGCAAACTTTGTTAATGACAGTGAGTTCCAGGTCTTCAATCACTGCCCTGGGCATAAGCTTGCCAGCATCTGTCTCACTGAAGATGGTTCTGGAGTCATCTCCTCCCCCAGATTCACTTGGAATCTGGCCATTAGACTAGATGCCATGTTCCAGGAATGAGAGCTCCAGGTGAGCATGGCCAATCTGAACACCAGCATGGCCAACTTGGATGGAGATATACTCACACATGATAGGGACATATAGGGCTCTGCAGTACTGGAGAAGGCAAAGGTATGGTGACATCCTGTAGTAAGTATGTAGAGCTCTATGGCGCAAGTAGGAATCATTTGGGAGGACCTAATACCAGGTTTGATATAAAATCCAATGTAATCCCCCCAGGAAGACTGAGGAGTGGAAGGACCATTTTCCCTTGCTTATGAGCACTAGTTTGTTACACTACTTTGTTGGATAAACCCGAGGAAAACTTTTAACAATATTGCTAATTTGTGCCTTAGCAATGTACAGTATATTAAGTTTAGTTGACTTCACTTCCTCCTGTCCTTAGAATGGCTATTGCAAATCAAGTAAAAGGTATTATTTCTCCCTTGTTTTCACTGAAGACATATCTTTCCCAAATCCCTTCTGTCATATAATTAGATCAAAGTAAGAGGGACTGAAGCATTTTCAAACTTTATTGGTGACCTCATTCTAGCTAAGGACTCCTTAAAGTTTTACTTTACACTTCTCTTCTTGTCATCAGTAGATTATGAACACCCAAAACCAGTTTAGTTTGCTGAAAGCCCCATCCTTTTAATAGCTGGCTTGACAAAAATTTATAAGTAGTAAAAACCAAAAAATAAACAAACAAGCAAGTAACAAATCTCAAAGTTAGTAAAATGCCAAAAAATATGTATGCTGTCATATATTAAAAATTACCACTGCCCCTCCCCCCAAATGACCTTATAAGTAATTAGAAGAAGATTCTCAGTGGCAGAAATTTCTGGAAAATAACTATTCAGGATATGAATCTGATAGGCTTCTTAAGAAAACCCAAATACTTTTCAAAGTTAAATACCCTGAACTTTGTGGACTAAAGGCTACATTTTTTTGTTAATATCAGTAACTTTCTCCATCTTAAAATAAGGAATAGGTGTGTGGCTCCCAAAAAACATCATTAGTTTATTATCTTATGCATCCTGTATGTTTTGCAACTGATTGTGTTTCTCTCCAAGTTTCCTGCTAGAAATCTCAGAATCAAATCTGTGCCCCTCCCATTCAATAGTAAGTATGTAGAGCTCTGTGGTCTGCATTTTTATTTTAGTCTTATTCTTGGCTTTATTGTATACCTTATTCTTATCCTTGTCATTGACTTCTGGTTTATCTTATATCTAATTTTTATAGGCTGCCTTGTTTAATAGCAGATAAACTTTTCCAAAATAAACACTCTTATTCTATAAGACTTGCACAGTGAGGCTGCTGTTAGAGTTTTAATGTCCTTTATCCATTACAACAGGGGTCCCAAACCCCCAGGTTACAGACCAATATCAGTCCATGGCCTGTTAGGAATTGGGTGACACAGTAGAAGGTGAGCAACAGGCAAGCAAGAAAAGCGTCATCTGTATTTACAGCCACTCCCCTTTGCTTGCATTACTGCCCGAGCTCCACCTTCTGTCAGATTAGCGGTGGCATTAGATTCTCATAGGAGCGTGAACCCTATTATGAACTGTGTATGTGAGGAATCTAAGTTATGTGCTCCTTATGAGAATCTAACGCCTGATGATCTGAGGTGGAGCTGAGGCAGTGATGCTAGTTTTGAGAAGCAGCTGAAAATACAGATTAAAATGAGCAGTGAGGTTTGACTGCACAGAGACCTCATAAGTCAATTGCTTGCAGACTCATATCAAAACCCTATAAGTGAGTGGCAAGTGAATTGATGTACTTTAATTGTATAGCTGCATCTGATGGCAGGTTTTAAGTCAGAATCTGACACTTATTTTAGTCCATGCAAGGCCCGCCCATTATTTTATTTATCGCTTCCATCTGCACCTCTTTGCCACACTGCACTCTTTTCTCAGTCACAGTTTTGGTAAGACCAAAAGCTAACCCTAACCAAAATGAGTAAAAACCAAACATCACTGGAGAGCTTCTATGAAAAGGGGAAAAGACCCAAAGATGAGACAGCAGAAGACTCTAAGAATGCCAACAAAAAGCTGCATTGAAAAGAAAATATCAAGAGTCTCACTTAAATTATGGGTTCATTGCAACAAGTGATTCACATTCTCTGAGCCTGCTTTGTATAATATGAAGCAACTGGTTATCTACCAAAGTCATGAAACCTTCAAAACTGCTTTGCTACATGGAGACCAAGTACCTTGCATTAAAAGACAAGCTTTTGGAGTTTAAAAAAAAGAGTGAACATGAAGAATAGAAGCAATTACTGAAGGGTATCACTTCATCAAATGTGTCTGCACTGAAAGCATCATTCTTAGTGACTAACTGCATTGCTAAAGCTAAGAAGTTCTGTATTCTTGATGAAGAGTTGATCCAGCCCGCTGCTAAGAACATTTGTTGTGAACTTTTAGGAGAGGCTGCAGTTCAAAAGGTGGCATGTGTTCCTCTTTCGGCTAGCACCATAACTAGACAAATTGATGAAACAGCAGAGGATATTGAGGCACAATTGTTAGAGAGGATTGATGAGTTTACCACGGTATGCAATCCAGGTTGAAGAGTCTATCAATGTTGACAACAAGGCAACAATGCTTGTTTTTCATGATATATTTTTTCAGGAGGAAGTTTGTGAGGATATGATATGTGCACTTTTGTTGCCAACCAACACCACAGCTGCAAAACTGTTCAAGTCTTTGAATGACTACATATCAGGAAAACTGAATTAGTCATTGTGTGTCAGTATATGCACAAAGAGGGCAACCTTCTGGTTTCACCACTCAGTTCAAAGAGACCACTTCTGAATGTGAATCTATACACTGTGTCATCCATAGAGAAATGCTGGCTAGCTGAAAAATGTCACCTGAACTTAACAACATTTTGCAGGACATAATTAAAATTGTCAACCACATTAAATTACATGCTCTTCACATCTGTTTGCACAGCTCTGTGAGGAGATGGATGCAGAGCACACATGTCTTCTCCTATATACAGAAGTGAGATGGCTTTCTGAAGGTAGATCACTGGCCAGAGTTTTTGTGTTACTAGAGCCACTTCAAAAATTTCTTTAAAAAAAACAGTCACAACCGGCAGTACATGCCAGTGACACAGAATGGGTCGCAAAACCTACTTACTTGTGTGACATATTCAACCCACTCAGTGGACTCAATCTGTCACTTCAGGGGAGAAAGACAACCGTGTTCAAGTCAGCAGATAAAGTGGCTACATTCAAAGTCAAACTGGAATTATGGGAGTGATGAGTGAACATCGGGACATTTGAACATTTCAAACATTAGCAGAGATTTTGAACGAGACTGAACTAGGGCTTTCTTTCTCCCAGTTGGTGCCTGATCAACTACCTTAGCTTTCTACAGAATTGGAGCATTACTTTCCAGCTACAAAAGACCCCCAAACTGGGAAGGAACGAATCTGTGACCCATATGTGAATAAGCCAGGTAACTTAACTTTGTGCTAGAAGAGGATCAACTGCTTCAGATCGCAAATGTCAGTGGCCTTAAAAGTATATTTGAGAAGTTTTTATTCATATCTTTTATCCACTTTTTAATAGGGCTCTTTGTTGTTTTCTTTTCAACACATTTGAGTTCCTTGTAGATCCTAGATGTTAGGCCTTTGTCAGATACACAGTTAGCAGATATTTCTCACCATCCTGTGGGTTGTCTCCCCACTCTCATGATGGTTTTTTTGCTTTGTAGAAGTTTTTCAGTTTGATGAGGTTCCACCTGTCTATCTCTTTATCTCTTATGTCATGGGTATTTGGGGTTTTGATCAGGAACTGGTCGCCAGTTCCAATTTCCATAACAGTATCTCCTGCATTTTCTAAGGTTCTTATAATTTGAAGTTTTACATTTAGGTCTTTGATCCATTTAGAGTTGATTTTTTTAAAATTTTAAATATGGGGGGTACAATTCAGGGTCAGATATACAAATGTTGATGAAGTGTACCCCCCTCCCCTGGCAGTTTCCCACTACTGCCAATCCTGTCCCCCCCACTGGCAGTTTCCTGCCACTGCCAATCCCTTTCTTATATTATTATGATGGTTGCTCAAGATCTGCTTATGAGTGAGAACATGTGATACTTGGTTCTTTGTTTCTGTGACAGATCACTCAGTATTATAGACTCAAAGTCCATCCAAGTTGCTGCAAAGTTCATAATTTTGTCCTTCTATAAGGCTGCATAAATATTCTATTGTGTATATGTACATTTTTGTTATCCAGTCCTCTTTTGATGGGCAGCATGGTTGGTTACATGTTTTTGCTATTGTAAATAATACTGCAGTAAACATGTGTATGCAGGTATCTTTTTCATAGAGTGATCTGTGTTTCTCTAGGTATATTCCCAGTAGGGGGATTGCAGGACTGTATGGGAGGTCGATTTTTAAATCTTTCAGGAATTTCCAAACTGTTTTCCACAGAAGCTATACTAGTTTGCACTCCCACCAACAGTGTAGACGTGTTCCCTTTTCCCCACATCCTCTCCAGCATCTACTGTTTCTTGAGTTATTGATGATGGCCATCCTGACTGGAGTTAGGTGTAGCTCAGGGTGGTTTTAATTTGCATTTATTTCTTTGATGACTAGTGAGGCTGAGCATTTTTTCATGTATCCTTGTCTGCTCATATGTCTTCTTTTGAGACGTGTCTATTCATATCTTTTGCCCACTTTGTAATGGGCTGTTTGTTTTTTTCTTTTTGGCACATTTGAGTTCCTTATAGATCCTAGATGTTAGATCTCTGTCAGATATACAGTTGGCAAATATATTTTCTCAGTCTTTAGGCTGTCTCCCTGCTCTCTTGATGGTTTCTTTGGCTTTGCAGAAACTAAACTAAGGACCTTGTGTTTTCTACGGTTCTTAGTTTGAGGTTTTACATTTAGATCCTTGATCCATTTAGAGTTGATTTTTTGTGTATGGTGATAGGTAGGGGTCTTGTTTTAATCTTCTGCATGTGATCAGCCAGTTTTCCCAGCACCATTTACTGAGTAGGTTCTCCTTCCCAGTGGTTGATGGTGGAGGCTTTGTCAAAAATAAGTTGGTTGAGAAATTGAGGTTTTGCTTCTAGAATCTCTATCCTATTCCATTGGTCTATATGCCTGTTCTAGTACCAATACTAGGCTGTTTTGATTACTGTAGCCTTATAATAAACCTTAAAGTCTGGAAATGTGATACCTCCCACTTTGTTTCTTTTGCTGAGGATTGTTTGGCTATTTGTGGTGGTTTATGTTTCCATACAAATTTCTGTATTATCATTTCTGGGGCTGAGAAGAATGATGCTGGTAATTTAATGGGTATTGCATTAAATCTGCAGATTGCCTTGGGCAAGATGGACATCTTAACAATGTTGATTCTTCCAATCCATAGCATGGAATATATCCATTTGTTTGTGTCATCTTTGATTTCTTTGAGCAATGTTTTGTAATTTTCATTTTAAAAGTCTTTCACTTTTCTGGTTAGGAATATGCCAAGGTATTTCATCTTTTTTGTTGCTATTGTGAATGAGATTGTACTTTTTATTTGGTTTTCTGCCTGTTGTTGGTGTATAAGAATACAACAATCTTTTCCATGTTGATCCTGTACCCTGAGACTTTGCCAAAGTTCTTTAGCGGTGCAAGAAGTCATACAAGCAGCCAACAGATACATGAAAGAATGCTCGGCTTCACTAATCACACAAAAAATGCAAGTTAAAATCACACTGAGAAAACATCTAACTCCAGTAAGGATGGCCATCATCAATAACTCAAAAAAACAACAGATGTTGGAGACGATGTGGGGAAAAGGGAACACTTCTACATTGTTGGTGGGAGTGTAAACTAGTACAACCTCAGTGGAAAACTGTGTGGCAATTCCTAAAAGATCTAAACTCTACCTCCCATGCAACCCAGCAATTCCCTTTCTGGGAATACACCGGAGGAACTCAAATCACTCTATGAAAAAGATACCTGTACACGCATGTTTATTGCAGCATTATTCACAACAGCAGAAACATGGAACCAACTGTGCTGCTCTTCAAAAGTGAACTGGATTTTAAAAATAGGGCACATATACACGTTGGAATACTATGCAGTCATAAAGAAGGACAAAATTATGAACTTTGCAGCAACCTGGATAGATTTAGAGTCTCTAATACTTACTGGTCTATCACAGAAACAAAGAACTGAGTTCCACATGTTCTCACTCATAAACGGACCCTGAACAATTATCATAATAATATAACAAAGGGATTGGCAGTAGTGGGAAACTGCCACAGGAGGGGAGGCATTCTTCATCAATAAGGGAATCTGATCTCAAACCAGGTGAAGTGGTGACCAAAGTGAGGCCCAAACTTTACCTGTACAATAACCATTTGTATATCTAACCCTGAATTGTACCCATCTTTAAAATAAAAATTTTTAAAGTATGTTGACAACAACTTCAAATCTCCATATTTCTGGATTAAAATCAGGGCAAAATATCATGAGATTGTCACAAAAGCACTGAAAAACCTACCTCATTTCCAATATCTTATCTCTGTGAAGTAAGGTTTTCTGCAGTGACAGCAACCAAAATGGGATTATGGAATAGACTGGACATAAGCAACACACTTTGGGTGGCACTTCTCCTATCATCCCTACATGAGACTGTCTAGTTGCAGGAAAACAAGCACAGGGCTCCCACTGATTCTGCATTATGGCGAATTGTATAATTATTTCATTATAAATGACAATGTAATAATAATAGAAATTAAATGCACAATAAATGTCATGCACTTGAATCATCCTGAAACCATTCCCCAATTCCTGTCCATGGAAAAGTTGTCTTCCACAAAAATCTGTCCCTGATGCCAAAAAGGTTAGGGACTGCTGCATTAGATGAACTAATATAATTACAGGTGGTGGTCAGACAGTAGCAAAATCATATCAGAAAACTAGTGCTGGGAGTTCAGGCTCCCCACCTTCTGGTAACATTTAAAGAGAAGCTGTATGATCACATGGAGACGCCATCTCATACACAAGAGTCTTTGCCCTTCCCACTAGCAGAGGAGGATCCAGAGAGTCACCCTTGGGGGCAGGCTAGGCATCATGTCCGCTGCAGTCTGAAAAGGTAACTCACTCTCCTCACCCCCTACTGCTGTTTTATGCTTGCAAGATCTGGGGAGAAATGTTCTCACTCCTTTGTGCCTTGCACAAAGACTATTTGCTGAGTATCTCCCCTCCCAGAAATGGCTACACCTGAGCTGGCAGGTGTATGTAAGCAGAGCATCTCATCTTAAAGCAGGCACACAGGTGCTGTAATGCTGAATAGTTACAGCTATTTAGTCAAGGAACTCCTGTGTGAACATCTCCATGCCCAGTGAGCCTGGACTTCCAACCTTGGCTTTCCTGGCTGTCCCCTGGTTATGCCAACACAAACTTAGTGACAGCTGAAGGATGAAAATTTTTTTTAAAAAACAACTTTATAGAATGTTATTACTTTAGATCATGATTCTTGTCAGTGTCATTAACTATGGAATAATGTCTACAAATCCAGATTAACATAATAGATGACTCAATAAAAGCCTTACAATTGCTGTATTCACCCAGATTCTAAAGACTCAAGAGAGATGTTTTTTTCTTGGAAATTGCAAATATATGTTGAAGACTTTTCCCCTTTAAAGAAACCACACAGATACATCATAAATTGTTGCCATAAAAATTACTATCTGGACCTAATGCTGTTATGAGTTCATAGTCTATATTTTATAGTTAAAATATTTCAAACTGTACAGCATCATTATAAAACCAAAAAATAACAATTTTTGTTTCAGGGACTCACTATTCAATTTATGCTGAGAGGTTCACATCGCTTCCCTCCAGTCTGAATGCCAACCTTTAATTAAATGTCCGCCTGCAATGCCAATTCCTCATATACTATTCCAGATGTCTATTCAGTAGAAAGGGGGTCCCTGGGCCGTTTGTGGTTGATGTCCAAGTCACTTTCATGCTTTTACTGGGCACTAAGCCAACTAAATTATCTAAAGCATTCAAAGTAGATATCAAAATTAATAATTTTCCACTCATATGAAGTTCAGGATCATGCACTCTGTTTTATGAAGTATAAGTGCTGTCAACAAACTAGAGGAGATTTTTAAATAAAGTCATATCCCTGTAAATTTAATCAACACTATTTTCTTCAGACAGTGAGATAGCTTCCATCAGTCAAAGGTTAGCAAGTATGGCACAATCATCTGAAAGACTTGCATCGAAATGTAACATATTACAGAGCAAGTCATTTTCCAAACCTCTAGACCCACAAACTTTCTCTGGTGAATTAAAATGACATTAAATTCCACCCATGTAATGTGTGCAGCCCACAAAAATACCAAAGGACAATTCTCTTAGCACCAGACCCAGAATTCCAATCATGCTTAGAAGCTGTGACTCAGTCTCTCCCTGACATGATGAGTACCTAATTTGTAGACACCCATGACTAAGTCTCTCACCCCCACGAGGAGAACTTTCTTCCCTATTTCTATCATTTCTCTCAACACTTCTATGATAGCATCACATTAGGATTAATTTTGTCCATTCATCTCCCCTACTGGGCTGTGACCTGGTTGAAAACAGAAACTGTCTTGTTCCTAATTTTACCCCCAAGGGTTAGTGTATAGTAGGTGCTCAACTCATCTTGACTGAATGGGTGATTCTGTTCATTTTCGTTTAAAGGGTTGAAGGAGATATTTTACATTACATTTTCCATCTCACTCTCGTGATTACACACAGACGGTAAATTTAATGAAACACAGAGAATGGAAATGATGTGGCAGGTTGTAATAAATACCAGCTCAGGAGTTCCTTAAAAGTGTGTTTCCCCAATACAATGCAGTATTGTGCTCTTTCCAAGGGGCATAATTTATCCGGCCCATTTTGACAGATTCTAATGAACCAAATGTCATTTATGACAATATCCATTACCTGTGCTCACTGTAGTCTGACAGGAATCGCATTCATAGTGACACCATATCCTAAGCTGGCGGTTTCTAAAGTAACATACCCCTTTAACACAAAGAAAGATAAACTGGCATGTGTGATGTTCTGATGAAAATTCAGCCCCATAGAAGAGGTAGAAAGATAATCTACCATAAATGAGGCAAATTCAATAAATTCCATTTCCATTAAATGTCAACAGAATAAAAATAATGGTTTTATGGAATGTAATCAACTGGTTAACACAGAGTTGAACATTGTTTATACAGCATCTAATATAGTTCTGGAGTATTTCTTGTAATCCATATTCATTAATAACTGTGAAAGCAATAAGCCTGGTACATATTAGTGTCCGTCGTTATTCAAACAGAATACAATTTTCTGGGAAAATCAAATCTTTAAGAAATAACATTCAACCCAATCTGTCCCTTTAAAGCTCAGTTTTACTCATGTATATTTTGATCTGACAAAGGAAGCATCTGTTACACAGATAAAATATACAAGAAATTACTCATTTATCTGACACCATTAGAGAACTTAGTTGTTTTCCAGGTAATGAAGTATGCCTCTTCAGGTATTATTCTTAGTGGAACTCTTTTTAAATGGAAAACACAAACATTACAGTCTTTTTTTTTTTCTACACACAGTGCAGAGTTGTTTTAAATTATTATTGTGTGTAAAACATTAAGTTTTTAAAAAATAAATTCTTATTCCAAGAGTTTTACACGTCATGATTTCTTCCACTGTCCATCAAGGTCAGATTACTCTAAAGCTGAATTCAAAATTTATCTTCAGAAGATATCTTCAAGATAACCCTTTTAAAGTAGGATTGATGCTTATTCCACAATTGTCCTGTAAGCCTTGCCACAATTATTTTAGTTTGGCTTCTTTTATCTCCACTTGAATATGAGTACACTGATGAAAACTTTAAAATGCCACCACCACAGTTCATAATAGCTCTATGCATGTTATTAGCCTTGAACACCTTCCAGTGTAATGAGATATGGACATGGACAGTAATGATCCTGACCTTGTGGGCATAGGTAGCTGTTTTTGTTTGTCTTCATTTTTAGATTTCTAGAGTGAACGATGTACTTGCTTCTCAATTAGACATCCTCTAAACATGAAGGAGTTCAAGTTGTAGTCATTCCTAAGCTATAAGTCAATAATACAGATCAGTGGAATATGCCAATACCTTCAACTTCAGACATGTTCTCCAAATAAAAGCCTTTTTAAAAGCCATCATCGAGCTGGGCTTGGTGGCTCAGCCTGTAATCCCATGCCTTTGGGAGGCTGAGGTGAGTGGATTGCCTGAGCCTGCGGGTTCGAGACCCGCCTGGGCAGCGAGACCTCATCTCAACAATAAAATCACAAAATCAGCCGGGCGTGGTAGCGCATGTCTGTAATTCCGGCTACTTGGAAGGCTGAGGCAGAAGGATCGCCAGAGCCCAGCAGGTCGAGGCTGCGGTGGCCGGGAGCGGCCACTGCACTCCAGTCTGGGTGACAGAGTGAGACTCCAACTCAAAAAAAAAAAAAAGCCTTCATCATCATCAAAATCACAAAATTGGAATACCACCCTCATGTCCTATGCTTTGTAATGATCAATTCTGCAGTCCTGAAACCAACCCTCATGTTTATCAATACGTCCATCACATTAAACTGTCTCAGGTATCACAGTATTTCTTCTTATATGTATCAAAACTCATACTGAACAAGAGTTCTGGGTTGCAAAAGAGGATTTATTTTTTGCACCTGTTAGGCTTTGTCCACAAGTAAAACAAAAACATAAACAAGTACTAACATTAGAGTCTTTAAACAAGGGACCTAGAAAACAATAACTTATTGGTGCTCAGGATCACTACTGGGAGCACCAATAACTATAAAAGCAATGGGTCAGTTTGTTGTGATTCTTGTATATAAATTGTATATGTTGAAGGTGTACACCATAATGTTTTGATATACACATATATGGTGAAATGATTATGATAGTCAAGCAAATTAGCATATTCATCACCTCACATAGCTTGTGTGTGTGTGTGTGTGTGTGTGCGCGCGTGCATGTGTGTGTCAAGAGCATCCGAAATCTACTCTCCCAGCAAACTCTCCCGGTACACAATACAGTATCATTAACTATAGTCAACATGCTGTACGTTAAATCTCTAGGCTTATTCATACCACATAATTGCAGCTTTGTAGCCTTTGATCAACATCTCCCCATTTCCTCTACCTCTACACCTGATAGCCACCATCAGTTCTACTCTCTGTCGCTATATACTTGTTAGAGGCCACATATACGGGAGATCATGCAGTATTTTTCTTTCTGTGCCTGCTCATTTCACTTAGCATAATGTCCCATGGTCCATTCACGCTGCTGCAAATGGCAGGAATTCCTTCTTTTTTAAGGTTGAATAATATCCATCATAATAATAATTCATAAATACTTATTATATATTCATATATGTACTTATGATATCACAATTACTTGTCCATTCATCTGTCAACAGACACTTAGGTTGTTTCCATATCTTGGCTATTCAGAATAATGCTGCAACGAACATGGGAGTGTAGATATCTCTTTAAAACAATGATTTTATTTTCTTTGAATACATACCTAAATGTGTGAGTCCTGGATCAAACGGTAGTTCTATTTGTAATTTTTTGAAGAACCTCCATATTACTTTTCATAGTGGCTGTACCAACTTACACTCCCACCAACAGTGTGCAAGGGTTCCCCTATCCCCACACCCTTGGCAACACTGGTTATATCTTGTCTTTTTGTTAATAGATATCCTAATGGATATGAGATGATATGTCATTGTGGTTTTTATTTGTATTTCTCTGATAATTATGATGTTGAGCACCTTTTTCATACACCATTTGTATGTCTTCTTTTGAAAAACGCCTTTTTCTCATTTTTTTAATCCATTTAGTTGAATGCATCACATTTCCAACTATACTTCTGGATTTACTATCATTTGGATTTCAAATTATATTACACAGATATAGAAATCAAAGCAGTATGGTACTGATATAAAAACAGACATATAGACCAATTAAACAGAATAGACAGTCCAGGAATAAACCCACACAAACACAGTCAACTAATTTTCAACAAGAGGGCTAAGAATACATAGTGAGGAAAGAGAATCTCTTCAATAAATAGTGCTGGGAAAACTGGATGTCCACATACAAAAGAATGAAATTGGACCCTTATACCATACACAAAAATCAATCCACAAATGGATTAAAGACTTAAATGTGAGACCTGAAACCACCATAAAACTCTTAGAAGAACATATATAGAAAAAGCTTCCTTGATATTAGCCTTCACTAAGATTTGTCAAATATGACAAAAAAGCTCAAGCAACAAAAGCAAAAATAAACAAGTGGGATTGCATCAAGCTAAAAAACTGCACAGTAATGGAAACAATCAACAAAATGAAAAGGCAACCTATAGATTGAGAGAAAATATTGGCAAACCATATATCTGATAAGGAATTAATATTCAAAATACTTAAGAAAGATACACAACTTAATAGCAAAAAAGAACAAAAAACAATTTGTTGTGATTCTAAATTCCCCTAGCCTTTAAGTTTTTTGAGTCCTTAAGTCTGGTTTATGCTTTGTTGTGAAACGGTGCTTTGGTTTCATTTACCCTAGTCTCCATCCCAGCATTGGATCTCCCTTTTCCCCCTCTTCTTTCTCTCTTGCCACACAGAGTAACCTGACCATCACTCCAAAGAGGATCCTCCCCTTCAGCCCTTATTGATTCACCATCCTGGACTTTGGAATTTGTTTTGCAGTCAGCCCTGCAGACTTCATTCCTGGAGTTGCCCCCTGCAAAATCCACCGGTTGGTATGCTCTAGGTGGTCAGTTCTTCTTGCCTCATCCTCTAGCATCTTCTCTTGGCTATCAGTATTCATGAGTGATCCAGTGCCTTCTACAATGGTCTATGTCTTTTTTAAACACCAGGTTTTTAACTGCAGTATTTAGATGTTATCCATCTCTTAAAGAAAAAACTAGACTCTTCAGATCATTAGCACTCTGCCTGATTACCTGTTCTGTGACAAATCTGCCACTCAGAGATTAAAGTAAAAATCATCATCCTGGGTGGTCTTTTTCTTTTTTATCATTTAGTGTTTTATTTAATTCTGTTATAAAAATCTCCCTTAAGTCTGGGCATGGTGGTTCAAGTCTATAATCCCAGCACTTTGGGAGGCCAAGGTGAGAGGCTGGGTGGTCTTTTTCAAGTTGAGATCTATAGGATTTTTTTTGATACTGGGTTTTCATTTCAGAAATAATCTAAAAAAAAATAATCTATGCATATTGTGGCTTGTCTCAGAGTGGGACACCTTATAGCCAAGTAATGTCCCTGCTTCTCTTTGTGTTGATGATTGGGCTCAAGTTGACTGAGCGATTGATGTGACTGTATTTTGCTCTTAAGCAATATTTCTCAAACCAGGGTGTAAGTTCTTAGGTTTGAGTGGAATTGCAAGGGAACATTTCTAGGGGCTTCTCTGCCCAGGCCAAACACACCTAACCTCAGTTTTTTGCACTTTTTAAAATTACAAAAACATTCTTTTACATGGTTTAACATGAGCAGATTCTATTACATGGTTTAACATGAGTAAAGCCAATTATGATTTCAAATCAATGCTTAATAAATTAATGTTTATATTAATAGATGGATATTCACACTCATTTTACAGTATGATTTCACCCAAATGTAGATGAGAAATGGATGTCTGTGGGTTTGTGAAGGTGAAACTGAACACTCAAACACATAGGCACCACCCAAGGCTGAATCCTGTAGACTTACCTGCTCTGAAAATGAAAGAAGACAGAGGTTTCCACAAGAAAGTAAAACGTCTCTATAGAAGAAGAACAGAAACATAAGAGATCCCATCTCTCAATGAAGTTCTTTAAAGAAAAATCAGAAGAGAAATCAGAACCAAAAGGAGAAAATAAAGTAGACACTATAGTTAGTCCCTTCCTCTGAGTGCTCCTTCATCACTATTTAGAAATAATATTTGTCATGTTTTAATTATCAAAGCGTTAGATGCTCATTTGTAGAAATCTTGGAAAATGCATTTAAAAGAAAATTTAAAACACCCCTAATTCCACAACACAATGCTAACCATTGTTAACATTCTGGATTTTTCCTGAGCCTTTTCTTTCGGTCCACATGAGAATAAAATTGTAGACTTGCTATGTGAATTTGTGATCTGATCTTTTAAATTAAGGATATTATATTAGCATTTCTTATGTTATTTCAAAAGTTTAAACATAATAAAAATGTATAATATTCCAACTCAGAAATCCCATAATTTATTTAGCCACTTCCTTATAGTTTAATAGTTAGATTGTTTCTGGTTTTCAAGTATTATAAATAATGATGTCAATGTAATTTCTGCATAAAGTTTTCTTTTTTCAACTTAGACTATTCACTTGGCAAATTCCTAGAAATAGCATTTGCTGAGTCAAAAATTAAAGATATTTTTGAGGCTCTTAATATGTGTTGTAAAACTGCTTATTAAAAGCACTATACTTATTAATATTCAACAGCACCATATAAGCCTGACCTCTTTCATTACAATCACTAACATTGGGTTTTCAAACTTTTTTTTAATGCTTGAGGTGTGTGCTATTTGGTCACTGCTTGGACTCAGACTTATATTTTATGAGAGGGACCCCCCAAAAAGCTGAAATTATCTGTTGGAGGGTGGGCCCCTTATAGTACAGGCTTCCCCCACTACTGTTCTAAGAACCCATCAGCATCAGTGTACCAGCTAGCGTTGTTGTGAAAGGCTGCATTTGGTTTCAGTGAATTTTGCAGGGTGATTCTTTCGATGTGTTTGCCCATTTCATGATGGGTGATTTACGAGTGCACGTGCCCACATCATGCTGAGTGTTCAGTAGTTTTTGACCAAAAACAGCACAACCCCCATACCCCAACCTTCCTATTCACCCGATCTTGCTCCAAGCGACTTTTTTGTGTTTCCCTGGATGAAAAAAAAAGTCCTCAAAGGGAAACGTTTTGCCAATGTGGAAGAGGTAAAACAAAAAATGACAGAAGCACTAAAAGTCATCAAAATTGACACATCCAAAAACTGTTCTGAGCAGTGTAAAAAGCACCTCCATAGGTATATTGCATCAAATGGAGAGTACTTTGAAGGTGACAGATGTTTATACATGTAAGAGTAAATACACAATTGTTAATAAATAAATTCCATTTTCTGGGGGGGGTCCCCTTTGTATTGATTATAATTGAGGTTGAATATTTCCATATGATTGTTAACCAGGCACTTTTTTATTTAGAAGTTTGTTATTTCCCTTTACTTATTCATCTACTGAGTGTAACTTTTTGTCTAGTTGCAATGTCTTTTATATAGTATAGTAACATAACTTGTATTACATGTTATTTTACTTTATTCATTTGAAAGTTTTTCAACAAGTACATACATTTTAAACCTTCTAAGTAGTTAAACTCATCAGTATAGCCTAATTTCCATTCATTTTAAGCTACTCCATCAGAAATGTGAAAAATATTTACTTTCATGGTCTTTTTATATTTTTGTTTAATCTTTATTTAATTCTTCAATCCATCTGGAATTTCTTCTGGCATATGATAAAGACTTAAATTAACATTCTCTGAATAGTTAACCAATTGTTCCAGTACCATTTATTTATTAAATGAGTATTATTACAAGTATTTGAGGTTATAGTTTTACCTCACAATATAGATTTTTCTACATGTCAACTTCTGAGATATTCTCATTTTTATTATCTGCTATGTAATATATAATTATACTTTTCATTTATTCTTTCACAAATAATTGCTTTTGGAGAATGTTTTAAAATTTCTAAGTGCTTAGAGTTTTTAATTAAAACATGTTTTCTTCATGCTTATTTGTATTTCTTAGACTCAGAGGATATGGCCTATAAAAGTTGTGTCTTAATTTTTTTTTTTTTTTCATTTCTACATTTCCTAAATTCTAAGATTCTGCTTCCAACTTTTTAAAAAAATTTTTTGAAACCAGAATATAATACACCTTATAATTGACACATATATTTAGTGATAGCTTTGGATTTTTTTCACAAAAGCTTTTAGTAAATCAAAGATATCTTACAGCATTTATTTAATTTCTTCTCTTCCATTTGATCACTTCTATCTTTTGTGAGTACATAGGCTGGATCTCTTAGATCTGCCGAACATAGCTACAGCATTCTTATTGATTTTATTCCCCTGTTCTTATCCTCTGCAACTGAATTTTTTGGATTTGTTTTCTTTCTTTTCTTTTTTTTTGAGTTGGAGTCTCACTCTGTCGCCCAGACTGGAGTGCAGTGGCCGCTCCTGGCCACCACAGCCTTGACCTGCTGGACTCCGGTCTCGAACCCACGGGCTCAGGCAATCCACTCACCTCAGCCTCCCAAAGGCGCGGGATTACAGGCTGAGCCACCGAGCCCGGCGGATATGTTTTCACTAATTCAACTCTGCTGAATCCAGAATGCTTGACACCTCCTGCCTCTTGATTTCATTTGGAAGCTATGCCTTCCATCTTTTTCATCTTTGCTCATGTTAGCCTGTACTGTCTCATGAATGTAAGCTAGATTTATAAAGGTTATGTCCTCTCAAAAGCATAAATCAGTTAGAGTCCTGTGTTTCTTAGGTTTCTTGTTGTAAATCTGCTTTGGAGTCAGACAACATCTAAGAGTGTTTAGAGACTTGGAGGTCCCCTTCTTGCAAACTACAGAACATTTTATAGGCTCCGTGATATCCCACTGATTATACTTCCTGAAAGAGGTTAATCTATGTAGAACTGGAATGTAACAGGGTAGGAGTTGAACAGAGGTCTCTCAGAGACCCTCAGGAAAAGACAGCTCATTCAGCTAAATCCTTTACTAAGAGGGCTCTGAGTCTGAAGTGTCAGAGTTCTCCCTATGCAGATGGGACAATGTGACTATGAGGTAGAACACCAGTCAATGTTCATGAATGGCAAGACATGCCAGGTATTTAATGAGATGGCTGATGAACTCTGGTTGTTTAAAACAAGGCTTCCTGTGCCATGTGGCAAGAATTAGGGCTAATAGAGAGATAACGAGCCAAGGCAAGATCACACCTGGCAGACAAACTAGAACTTCAGTCAGCGTCACTTCCTATGTAGTTCTGCCAAACTGTTCCAATCCCAGGTAGGATCAACTTTGCTGACTTAAGATGTATATATGCTGCTTCTAAATAAAGTATAAACGACAACAACAAAAAAAACTCATGAAAATTGCTAACAAAGCGGCACAGAAAAAAGATTTCCCATACTCATCATCTGAATGTGGGGAAAAACAAAATGTTTTATATATTTATTTTTTAGGTTTCTTATTTTAATATTTTACAATAAAAATTGGCAAGTTTAATGAATGATTTTTTAAGTTAAAAAGTATGAGTGGAATAATTTAAATGAAAGTAAGAAAAAGTATGCTTTAAAACCTTTTAAAGGTTTGCCCCAGGTTCATGGCATTATAAATCCACATTTTAAAATGAGTTGAATTGGGGACATTTATTTTATATTATTAAAGCTCCATCCTGTAATAGGGCAGGAAATAAAGCTGCTTCAAGTTAAAACAAAAAATAGACTCAACTTGTAAAATATGCTAATGGTAACACAGTTTCACTGCCAACAGCAGGGCATACTTTCTGTCATTAAAATATTTTAGTGCTTAACATGGCTATTCAGATTGTAATGTCCACTGACACATTCTAACCTTTGCGTGTGCTGAAAATTCAAAAACTCTTTTGTCTCTAACCTCTCTATCAACACTTCTCAAACAGATTCTGGTGTCAGAATGTGGTGAAACATCATGGGGATGCTTTTACAAAGCCCCATGGATTACTAATAAATTAAACTTTAAATTATTGCACATATAAGTTTGAACTCACTTGAATACTATTTATATCATAGTTTAGTATGGCAATGTAATCAGGGCCAAACACTTAAGACAAAACATTTCATTGTAAAATGCTTTTCTGCTAATTAATTTTTTCTTGTAAGTTTGATATTTTTAAAGTTGCATTATTTAATTTTAGGAATGAAGTGCAGTACAGTAAAAAAAAAAAACGTTTTTCTTTTGAGAAAGATCTAGATTTGAAATTGGCTTCACCATTGACTGGCTATATATCCTTGGCAAGATCATTAACTCCTCCAAGCTGCAATTTACTGATTAATAATATGAAATGACACTATTCACTTCAAAGAAATGTTGAGTTTGGGTTTTGTTTTGTTGATTTAGTCTTGTATCATATTTGTTACTTTTTTATTATGGGGGATTTAAAATATACATAAAGGTAGACAGAAAAATATAATGAATCTCAAGTAACTCCACTCAGCCCCAAAATCAGCAGCCCAAGTCCAATCCTGTTCCATCTACTACATCGATACCCAATATTTTGAACCAGAACAAACATTATTTCATCAGTAAATATGTTCACATGTATCTACAAAAGATATTTCTAACATATTCATAATACTGTTTCCACATCTTAGAAATTAACATTTGACAATAAAATAGTATTTTTCCTATTTTTTATAAAAGGCATAAATGGTATCATAGTTGGTTTTCTGTCTGTTCATTTGTTTCAATCGATATTTAAATAAGGTCAACACATTGAAATTGATTGACACATCTTTTTTTTTTCATTAATCAGTATTTTTTATTATGGTTTTGTGGGGTACAGTTAAGGGTTACT
>NW_007231549.1:0-7833 GCF_000164805.1 Carlito syrichta | reverse complement strand
CAAAACCCGGAAGCAGGATCACTGCATTACTCTGGATTCGAGGCAGTTTTCTCCCCACGAAGCTTCTCTGAGCTCTTTCTTCCCCCACCTGCCACCATCAGTCCAGAAGCAGCTTGGACACCAGCACCTGGGGTTGACACACCTGATCTGTTTCGGGAAGGTAACATGGCTGAGGTTAAGTGACACCTGGAATGGGTGTGAGGCGGGTCACCTTCTGTGACTCTCCCGGGGCTGCATAGCAGGTGGTGACTGGGTGGCAGGGGAGGGACCCTTGGCACTGCAGCTGCCCTGTCCTTGCTGCCAGCAGGGACTTTGATGTCCACGCGGGGTGCCCACCCAGCCAATGGTCATAGAACACAAAAGCTACAGAAAGCAGCACAAAGACAATGAAAAATGACCCAGCAGCTCACATGAAAGTGAGGGGGGATAGTCTAGGAACAAAGAGCAAAAAGAGACTCAGGGACCAGAGACTCAGAGGTCTTGTATTCAGGATTGTGGCTCTTTCTTTGTTGAGATGCAGCCCCTGGAGACTGTTACACAGATTCTGATGTGTATTTTGATTGGATCTTTCTGGCGTAAATGTTGAAATGTCATTTTCCTGGTTGTAGATGTTATTGCAGGAGGCTTGCAGTGCTTCATCAACAACAATAAGAAAGATGGCAGTTCTCTCTCTCCAAATGCAGAGGGTCCTGGAGCCATCATGGAGGAAAGAAAAGGGAGGCAGGAGGGTGGGAGGGAGGGGTCGGCTCCATGGCCAAGCCAGTCCGCTCAGCCTCCAGGCCTCTGCTCTGGGCATTGGAAGGTCGTCTTCCTCCTGGACACAAACCCTGCTTCATTTTCTGTCTTTGTTCCTGTGGTTCCTCTGACCTTTGGTGTGTGAAATCGTAGCTGTTTGGCAATCTAGTGTGTGGAGGTTGTGGTATACCTGCTCGTGTTTCTGGCTCTTCTTACCCCCACTCTTCTCCTTTCTTTACCTAGCAGCCACCTAAGTCTTCTCTTTCTCTTTTTTAAAAGACAGGGTTTCACTGTAGTCCAAACTGAGGTGCAGTGGCATGATCCGGCTCACTGCAGTCTTGTCGTTCTGGATTCAAGCAATCTTTCCATCTTGGCCTCCTAAGCCAGGCATGCACCACCACACCTGGCTAACTTTTTGCATTTTTTTTTTGTAGAGATGGGGTCTCGTTATGTTGCCCAGACTGGTTTCCACCTCCTCAGGTTCAAGTGATCCTCCTACCTCAGCCTCCCAAAGTGCTGGGATTGCAGGTGTGAGCCACAATACCCAGCCAGCTGCTTCTTTTAAATACGGTTTTGAGAACAACCCAAGCACTATCTTCTGGAATTTTCCAAAGACAAATCCCACCCTGTGCCCTCCTCTCTCCTAGTAAATACTTTCTGTATTCCTCCCTCTCCTGTTGTTCTCAAATTAATGCCTACCATTGAGTGGTAGGTGCTTCCTCCTCTCCCAGCTGGATGGGCTTCAGGAAATGTCCTAGAGAGATGGGCAGAGACGAGAGTAAGGGGGGATAGTCTAGGAACAAAGCAAAAGGAGACTCAGAGACCAGAGACTCAGAGGTCTTGTAGTCAGGATTGTGACTCTTCCTTTGTAGAGATGTGGCCCCTGAAGACAGTTACACAGATTCTGATGTGTATTTTGATTGGACTTTTCTGGCGTGTATGTTGAAATGGACTCACTGTGGAAGGCTAAATTCGTCAGGAGGCTGTTGTGTATTGAACGGTTTGCAGCAGTGGCGAAGGGATGTGGAAGTCCGGCTGGACAGAGGCAGAGGGGCTGTGAGGTGTGATCAGACTCCAAAGGCATCTCAGAAGCTGGGCATGCGGAAGATTGGATGTGGGGGGACGTGGGAGGCAGAGCAAGCCAATCCTAAGGTTTTGTCTCATGTAGCAAGAGTGAGGTTCCATGTATCAGTCTGGGGGATGTGTGAAGGGAGCAGGGTTTTTGCCTTGTTCTGTGGGTCAAGATGGGAATTGTCATGTCTGGGATGTGGCCAGATATCAAGGTAACGTCCTGAGGAGGCAGCTGCAGACATGGGATCAGAGTGCCCCCTCGGCCAGGCCACAGCATCCTGACACTCATTCAAATACCAGGTTGTGTGTCATCGTCAGTGTTGTTTGGATGACATTAACATTTAAGTCATTAGACAAAATAAAGCTCATTACCCACCATGGTGAGGGTGGGCCACATCCAATCAGTTGAAGGCTTTAAGAGAGAAAGACAGGCCTCCGAGGAAGTGGAGGCAGGGACTCAGTCCTTCCTTGGTCTCCAGCTTGCTGCCCTGCTCTGCAGGGTTTTCATTTGCCAGCATACATGCCTGTGTGAGCCAGGTCCTTCAAACACAAACACACACACGCTTTTGGTTCTGACTCTGGGAAATCCTAGTTAACATATGGAGTCCATGGATAAATGTGAAATCCAAGATTTGTAGAAACATGGATATGCTATATGCGGCTTCTTATTTGGAGTGAAGGTGAACCTCAGGCTGGCTGGATCACCCAGAGACGTGTGTGTGTGTCTCTCTCTGTGTTTCTGTATGTGAGTCTTTGTGGTTGTGTGTGTGCATGTATTTGTGTGTGCTTGTGTGTCTGCATGTGCATATGTGTGTCTGTGTTTCTATGTGTGCATGTGTGTCTGTTGCTTGTGTGTCTGTGTTTTTCTGTGTGCATGTGTTTGTGTATGTTTGTGTGTGCGTCTGTGTGTGTTTGCCTGTGTGTGTGTGTGTGTGCATGTGTGCATGTGTCTGTGTACCTGTATCTGTGTGTCTGTGTTTGTGTCTGTGTGATTTTTTTTTGTGTGCATATGTTTATGTTTTGTGTAACTGTGTGTTTGTGTGTCTCTATATGTGTCTTTGTGTGCATGTATGTGCATGTGTGTATGTTTGCATACCTGTGTCTGTGTAATAGTTGCTGATAAATTTTCCTCCATCACAGGGTGCGGCCTCCTCTTAGGTTTGGAGCCATTGCGTTGTGTTTCTGTAAGTTAAAGGAGGGTCCTCCTGGCTGCCCACGTGCCTGCTGGCTCCTTTGTGGTTCCTGCGTAACCCCTCTATGCACTGGGAGGAGAATGGCACCAGTCACTCTCCTCCTGGGCCACAAATGGGCTGATCCAGCCTCTCTCTTCTGGCCACTTTCAACTCCCCAGTCTCCAGGATCCTGAGGCCGTCAAGTGGCTCCTGGTCAGTGCTGAGTGATCTGGTCATTAAAACCGGTGCAGCTCCCTTCCTGGCAAGCATTGACAGACAACTTCTGTGGCGCCAAGGGACAAGGCCACTTGGACTTGGCAACTTGAAAGTTCTGGTGTGAACCCTGAGGCTATGGGGCCATTGGGAGAGCCTCTCTCATCCTGTGTTCCTTGTGTGCCTTATGAGGCGGAATATTGAACCTGAATTTTCCAAGAATTGTGGAGGTGGGTTGCTGGGACAAGGAATTAATTTTGGGAAGTGTTGTTCCTCTGAATGTGGAGACCAAGAAGCAGAGAAGTGGGTTGAGCAAGAGTTGTCCTGATGGCCAGGTTGGGCCAGTTATGGGGATGTATTGCAATGTGTGGGCCATCCCTGCAGAAGAGCAGGGTTCCCCTGAGTGGGACTGTGCCCTGGAGAATGGGAGACCCCAGGCCTTGCTCTAGCCCAGTGTCAAGCAGGCCATCTGCTTTCCAAGGCTGGGAATGACTCCCAACGAGAAGGTGTTTAGCCTGGCTTTCTGAAGGGACACAGTCTTTGTGTGAGGATCCTGGGTTGTGGTTCTGATAATGCCCTTGGCTAACTGTACGAAGTTGGGCAGGTCTTCTTGCCTCTCTGAGGCGCAGTGTCTATGAAGAGTTTGAAGTCGGTGGACTTTAAGGGGTGGGGCAGGGAAGGCATGCATGCCCTAGATAGAGGCCAGCCCTCCTTCAGGTTTGGCTTGCTGCTGTATTTGGGGAGGGGGTTCAGTGAATTTTTGTACTTTGAATATAATGAAATTTTCTGAATTGGGGATATGGATAATAAATGCAAAAGTATTTAAAACACCCTGCAGATGAAGCCCATCGTCAGATGACGCCCTCAGGCCCCATGGGCAGCCCCATGCTTATTTAGCTCTCCATGGAGGAATCAGACCGGGGTCAGGAGGTGAGCAAGCACTTCTGATTTGTTTTGTTTTTAAATCAGTACAAGTATTTTAAGGAACCAGGGGAGCAAGGCCGATGGGAAGCTGAGCTATGAGATGCTGTTGCTTGGAGACAAGGCAGAGGGCATGGTCCTCCCTCAGCACAGATGGGGCAGGGCACTTGGCCTCACTATGGGGACTGACCTCCAGGCTCAGCCCCCTGCTGCGTCTGTGGCTCTGTGGACTCCTTGGTGTTCAGTGCTGGAGGGAATCAAATATGTCAGTGACTTGGAGACTTTTTGTATTTGTGTGGATGGGTACACATGGCCTGTTCCTGTCAACTGCTGCACTATATTCCATGTGTTTTTTTCTCAGGTATTTCCTGAAAGTGAACTTTGGTCCATTTTCTCTATGATTTCTACTTCTCTTGATGTTATTGCAGAGGATCATGGAATTTTTCTTGACTTGTCATATATGCCATACTTTTTTTCTGCCCCTTCTTCCTTCACTCCTTCCTTTGCATCTATCCATCCATTCATCCATTCTTCGTCAGTCAGCCATCCTCCATTCATCCATAATCCATTCATCCACCATCCATCCTCTATGCATCCATCCATCTACCCATGGTCCGTCCATTTATACATCATCCATCTGTCCATCCATCTTCCATCATTCATCATATATCAATCCATCATTCATCCATCCATCAGCCATCTTCTATCTATCCATCCTCCTATCCATCCATCTATCCATCCATCATCCATCCATTCATCCTTCAGCCATCATCCATCCATCATCCATTCATCCATCAGCCATCATTCATCATCCATCCATCCATCCATCCATCCATTCATCCACTCATGCATTCATCCATCATATATCCATCAGTAATGCTAATCTTACAAACACTGGTGTACGCAGCAAAACACCAGGGCCTTCCAGGAGCTCCAGTCTGGTAGGGCCCAGGGAGGAAGCATATGACAGCGACTCCCATGAAGTCAGTCTGTTGCAGTACTTTGAAAGAAGCTGTTTCTGGTCTTCTGGAGTGGATAGGAGTTTCTGATACAGGTTCTCATCAGCCATTGGACCAATAGTACCATATCTGCCTTCCTGGGACCTTATAGAATCTTCACTGGCTCCTCTCCCCTCCACATTCCCCCACTGTTATATTCTGTGCCTTGAGCACAAGAGCTCACCATGGACTCTAGAGTGATGGCCATGAGAAGGGCAAGGGGACCATCATGGGCCTGAGTAGGACATATTTTCACCTGGTGTGGGAAGAGCAGAACCTTAAATGGCACTGCACACCAGAAGGCAGCTTTGAGATGGATACACATCTCAGGTTCTCTCTGTCCAGGAGATTAGGTACAGATGAATAAAGGGAGCAAAAGGAGTTGCCCCGTCAGAGACAGGTGCAGAGAGGGAGGAGACTCTGGGTCCACCATCTCTTGATTTCCCAAATGGGCTGAAAGTACACGTGTGCCTGATATCCCTCTTTTCTCATCCTCAGCATGTCTGGCTTTTCTTGGGGGCATTTTTACGTCATCACAGTGGACAGCTATGGAGCCACTTGCAAGTGGAGTTCCTGTGTGACACAGCCCAGGCTGGGATGCAGAGCCTGGCAGTCCACTTTGCCCTCACTGTTCTTGTGCCTAATCAGCTGTTTCCATACCATTTCCTCTCTGTTCTGTGTGGCACAGACCTAGCATCTCTGTTTTCCCTTGAGGGAGGTCAGGGACATCGAACTGAGTTATTCCATATGAGACACCTAACCTCACCCTAGAATCATGCCCAGCACATAGGAACTGCTCAGTAGATTGCACACACAAATTTGCACACACATGTGCAAACACACACGAACTCAAACATCTTTTTGGAAAGACCTTTCTTGGCCTGTAGTAGACTGCACCACCTCATACCCAGCCTGCCTTTCTTTCTTCATTGATCTCCTCAGCACAAGTTATCATCAGACCCACCATATATTTACTGTTTGTCCACCACTCCCACTGCATGCCCCCCCCACAGAGACTTTCATTAGTTTTATGACATGCTTTATTCCTTGGAATAAAGGTGTAATAATAATTCCATGACAGGTGTTTGGTAAATATCTGTCACATGCACAAGTCTCTGTTTTAGAGAGGACCTCCAGGCCCTGATGCTGCCACAGAGAGGTCAAGTAACTTGCTCCATGTCACCCAGTTGCAACAGGTAAATCAGGGCACAGAACCTGTGTTCTCCTCTAAATCATGATGACCTTTCTGCTGGTAACAAACAGACAAACCCACACAGTGCCTGAAACACAGTCAGAATCAGAGAATGTTAAGTAAAGGTGATAATGCTACAGCACCTGTCCCTGTCCCCAGACAGACTCATACATGTCCCCATACATGAGGGGACAACAAGACCTTGAGATGTTCATATGAAAAACTGAGTCTAGCCGGGCTCGGTGGCTCAGCCTGTAATCCCGTGCCTTTGGGAGGCTGAGCTGAGTGGATTGCCTGAACCCGCGGGTTCGAGACCCGCCTGGGCAGCAAGACCTCATCTCTACAATAAATCAAAAAATCAGCCGGGCATGGCAGCACGTGCCTGTAATTCTGGCTACTCGGAAGACTGAGGCGGAAGGATCGCCGGAGCCCAGCAGGCGAGGCTGCGGTGGCCAGGAGCAGCCACTGCACTCCAGTCTGGGCAACCAAGTGAGACTCCAACTCAAAAAAAAAAAAAAAAGAAAAGAAAAACAGATTCTCTGCCTGGTACCTGTGGGTGGGGGCTGTTTCCTATCACACCTATGATTTTCATTGCATGTTAGCACATTGGACTGAACTTAAATGTTCCAGGCTTGTCCTCCTCATCTTCGTCCTTGGGGGTGCAGCCTTATTCACACAGCACACCCTTTCCAGAACAGTCCTTGGTATGGGGTGGCATGCACTGTTGCAGGGCACAGGCATATGGACAGACTAACAGACCAGTGGACTTCCTGGAGCCTTATCCTCTCACATTTGGGGCTAGGACAGTGGTTCACTGCTCTATTGTTCCCAGATAACATACCCTACAGTCCCATCTCCACCAGGGCAGCCCAGGACATACCTGAGCTTCGGCCTTATTACTGGCTACACTCGGCCACCTTGTGGGCACCACTGCAGTGGGCCCTGAAGAGAGCGCTCACAGCACACTCTGCTCAGCATCCTCCCTTTCTTCCCCTTCCCTTGTGGAGACAGTTGCTTAAGGGGACATTTCTCTCTCCTAAGCTTCTCATGTTCCATGAAGACCTAGAAAACAGGTTAAATACAAATGCTTTTCCTTTCCTGATACTTCATAGCATGAGTCACACCTTACAGCTTGTACCTCACAAAAAACTTGGCTGATGGGTAAATCTATTCTTTCCTTTCCTTTATTTTTTTTAAGCTAGGTTCTCATTCTTTTGCTCAGGCTGGAGTGCAGTGGCACAATGATGGCTCACCACACCCTCAAACTCCTGGGCTCAGGCGATCCTCCAACTTCTGCCTCCAGAGTAGCTGGGACTACAGGCAGGAACCACCATGCCTGGCTAACATTTCTTTTGTATAGATGAGGTCTTGTTATGTTGCCCAGGCTGGTCTTGAACTCCTGGAGTGTAATTTCATTCTTAGCCCTATTTTATCATCAAAGAAACTGAGGCTTAAACACAATTTCACTTTCAGGTATTAGTGAGAGAGCCAAGAGCCAGAGGCAACTGTCTGCACACAACCCAATACTTTT
>NW_007231548.1:0-8541 GCF_000164805.1 Carlito syrichta | reverse complement strand
ACAGAGAATAAACTTTAAACAGTCAATCAGCAAGGCCAGAGCCGGAACAAACACTGTCTCTAGAACTGCCCAGAAGAAGAATGTGGATTCTGGTAGCCTACCAGAGGAATACATCACAGAATATTCAGACCACCAAAAGAAACAGCAACAACAAAAAAATCATAATCGCCCAACTACAAAAGGGTAAACAGAAGAATTATGAACCTCAGCAATTAGAAATAGAAGAGAAAACAAAAAGAGAGAGAGACCTAGGAGAAACCTTAACACCTCTATCTACTGCCAGGTTTAAAGTCAAGTTCAAACCCATTAGCAAAACTCCTAAGAGGAGCCTACAGCTGCAAGAAAGTCTGAGGTCACCTGAGTCCCTCCCCTGCCTGATGCGTTCCCAACTCATCCTCCCCTGGAACAGAAGCTCAGATCCTGAGAGCTGATCCCTGTGCCTTGGAGAAACACTCTACTATTAAAGGATTGCTCTGGCAGGTTCTGTTTTCTCCTCTTGCTCAGTCGTGCATTACCAAAAGGGAGGATAAACCACAACTGTCAGGTCCAGCAGCCCCACCCTCTGCTCGGGAAGGAGCTCACTGTGTGCACCATCAGAGAGGTTTGTCCCAAAATGCTCTCCACAGCCCAGGTGATAATGCCCACAAAAATCAGATCCAAGACCTCTGCTGTTTCTGCACATTGGCTTTGGTCAGTTACAGATGGGGCAGGGAGGAAGGAATGGATGGAGAAGGTAATCATCCGTTCTGGGTGATTTTGCCTCTGTGAACTTCCATTTTCTCAGCTTCAGAAAGAAATCATGGTACCTATCTCCTGATGTTATTTCAGGATTAAAGATCATGCATAAAAAGGGCCCATCCCACAATCAGTGAAAGCTGTCATCAAGGCTGTCAGCCTCTGCCTGGCTCCACCCTCTTGATCCAGCCCTGCCCACGCTGAGGCCTCTGACCCCACTTACAGGTCTGCTCTTTCCTCGCTCCCCAGATCAAAGGCAGCTCCAGACTGAAACTGACAGCTCAGCATCAGCCTTTCTGGCTGCTGTGCCCATCCTGGTGGGGTTTCCCCAGCATTATAGGTGGCCTTTGACCTGAGGCCTCTCTCTAATTTCTTGTCCTCATAAACTACTCAATGGTTTTACTGAGTGTTTAGTGAGCACCTGCTAACTCAGGTCCCTGCTGGAACAGACATCCTACCCGGCTCCTGCCTTGCTCTCTTCTCTCTCTTAGAGACTCTGAGCCCCAGAACAATGATAAATGCTCTTTTATTCAAAGACAGACCTCCATGCTAGCAGAATCGTAAGCGTCTCCCACACCAGGGTCCTTGTTGCTGGACTCTGGCCATTTCATCCCCCACCACTTCATTCCAGCCCCATCTCTATTGCTGGCTGCCTGTCAGATATTTCCGGACACCTCCACCTTCCTGCCAAATCTTTCTCCCTCTGCAGAGTGCAGTGTAGTGGAATAGACACAAGATGGTAGAATCAGACTGCCCTGAACATCTAGAGTGTGACCTTGGGCAAATGTCTTCACCTCTCTGAACCCCACCTGTAAAATGAGGATCACAGCAGCTTCACCGGGTCATGGAGGAAATTCAAGGGGTGATGGGCTCTGCAAGCCTAGCACAGTGCCGGGTGCATGGGGAGTGCTCCCTGAGGACCCACGACTCCCTTTTGCCTCCTGCCATCCCAGAAAGCCTGTAAGCGGCCATGCCCAGCTGAACCCAGTGATCTGACAGTGGTCATTAAAACACATTTGTCACTTGATTCCATAACCAAGTGGCACATGACAGCCATTCATTTTTCACATGAAAAATGGCTCTGCTAATTGAAAAACATCAAAAAGATTGAGGTTTACACAAATGTTCAGCTCTGTTTATTTTTTCTAATTTACTTGTCAGCAGTCAGTAAGAACTTAATGAGCTATTCTTTTATGGCTTCCTCCCTATTTTATAGATATTAGTGCCGGTGGGGTTCTAGATGTATATACTGGAAACACTGGACCCGGGCCACACGGGCCAGCAAGGGAGCAGTTCCAATGCCCACATGAATTCCAGTTGACACCCCATTCACTGGGAAGACACCTCCACTGCTACCTGACTTCAGATGGATTCTGTTTTCCTCTCTTGGGACAGATTTTCCTGGCTTGAAGTTCTTTTTATTATTTCATTCGATATAAGATGAAAATAGATAACATTTATTGAGCAATTAACTCTGTTTCAGGCATGGTGCTGTACAAGTCATATGGACTATCTTGGTTTTTTTTGTTTTTTTTTTTAGTTGGAGTCTCACTCTGTTGCCCAGGCTGGAGTGCAGTGGCATGCTCATGGCCACTGCAGTCTTGACCTGCTGGACTCCAGCAATCCTTCTGCCTCAGCTTTCCAAGTAGCCGGAACTACAGGCTGGGCGTGTGCTACCATGCCCGGCTAATTTTTGATTTACCGTAGAGACGAGGTCTCGCCAAGTTGCCCGGGCTGGTCTCGAACTCACAGCCTCAGGCAATCCACTTGCTTTGCCCTCCCAAAGTGCTGGGATTACAGGCTGAGACACTGAGCCTGGCCAACTATCCTGTTTCATGCCTGAAATAATACCATGAGGGAAGTACCGCAATTAACCCTGTTTCCAGATGAGGGAACTGAGACGTAGGGGGAAATTAAACATTTGGAGACCCAATCTTCTCTGGATTCAGAGCCCATATTTTTATCATTGTGTCTGCACATCTGTATCCTCCTCTTTTTTTTTTTTTTTACTTTTTATAGAGAACGAGGTCTCGCTGTTGCCCAGGCTGGTCTCGACCTCCTGGCCTCAGGTGATTCTCCCACCGCAGCCTCCCAAAGTGCTGAGATTACAGACATAAGCCACCACACTCAGCCTCTGCATTCTCTTTTCAATAAACAGAGAGCCAGCTGGTGAATTCTGCCCATTTGAGGAGGGGAGAGAGTGTGGAGGAAGAACCCTGGGCCCAGAGTCAGGCCCTGACTTCCAGTTCCATCTCTGCCCAGAGTCCTCATGACCTTGAGCAAGCCCTTTGCCCTCTCTGCCTCGAAGTTTAGAGCTCTGAAGAGGGCTGGAACCAGAATACTAACACCGACTCCTCCTCTCTTCCACCTGACTAGCCAACCAAAGCAACAAGGGTAATTAGAGCGTCAGGTTTATTCATGGCCAGTTTTATTTTTTATTTTATTTTTATTTTTTTGAGTTGAAGTCTCACTCTGTCACTCAGACTGGATTGCAGTGGCTGTTCCTGGCCACCGCAGCCTCGACCTGCTGGGCTCCAGCGATCCTCCCGCCTCAGTCTTCCAAGTAGCTGGAACTACAGGCACGCACTACTACACCCGGCTAATTTTTGATTTATTGTAGAGATGAGGTTTCTCCAAGTTGCCCAGGCTCAGGTTATCCACTCACCTCAGCCTCTCAAAGTGCTGGGATTACAGGCTGAGCCAACGAGTCCAGCCATGGCCAGTTTTCTACCTGCTCACTCTCAAAAGACAAACCCTTCTGACAAACCCTTCTGACAAAGTCAGAGTGGCAAACACAAACTGGCCAAAGTGGGGCCCCCAATTCTCATCCTGAATCTTGACCTTAGAACCCACCAGACCATGAGGATGCCCCACCCGGTCAAGCACAGAATGAGGACAGAGCTCTATGAGTCCTGGGGCGAGCAGGTCAAAAAGATGGAGTGCGGCCTCTTTCCCACGGAGGGGGCACCAGGAACCCTGCCACCAGTAAAACATGACTCAACTAGTCCTCTGAAGAAGAGAAACAGGGGGACACAGAGAAGGACAGAGCATGCACGCAGCACCTCCCCGAGCAGGGAGACTTGAAAGCAAAACTCCCTCTTCTGTGGGCCAAGGTGGGTCCCTGGGGAGAGGGGGAGAAAGAGTCCCCTAAAATTCTGCACCCGTAAACTAAGAGTCTGGACCCCTGAGGCAACAGGTGACATAGATGACCTAGAGGGACAGCTGCAGGGATGCAAAGTCATTCAAAACATTTGATTGAGCCAGGCGCAGTGGCTCACACCTGTAATCCCAGAACTTGGAGAGGCTGAGGCAGAAGGAGCGATTGAGGGCAGGAGTTCAAGACCAACCCGGGAAAATAAAAAGACCCACATCTCTACAAAAAAAAAAGGAAAAAAGCCAGGCATGGTGGTACATGTTTGTAGCCCCAGCCCCTCGGGAGGATGAGGTGGGAAGATGGCTTGAGCCCAGGAATTCGAGGATGCAGTGAGCCATGAACACACCACTGCGCTCTAGCCTGGGTGACAGAGCAAGGCTCTACCTAAAAAATAAAAAATAAAAATAAAAAACCCAAAACAAAACTAACAAAAAAACCCCAGAAGTTTGATAGTTTCTGGCTGCAGATTAGAGGTGTAGGTGGGGAAAGGTTGGTGCCTCTGGTGTGGAGAAACTGAGGATGATCGCCTTGGGTTAAGAACCCTGTCATATTCATTTCTGTAGCCCCTGTACCCTGCACAGAGGTGGCCTGGCTCAGGGTTAGGCCCAATCTGTTGGACTAGTGAGAGAATGACTAGAAAGGCTGTGGTTCAGCATCCTCCCAAGACAGTAGGCTCACAGAGCTGCTTTGAGACTTGATTCACAAGCCTCACGGTGCTCCGGGGATGTTAGTTCGTGTTGTACGTTTTCAACATTCCCTATCACACAATTAACAGCCAAAGCAGTGGCCGGCTCTGTAGTGTTTGCGGGGAAATGATAGAAATGGGAGTGATTTACTCAAGAGATGGGCTGTTACAGCTCCATCACTTATGTAGCCCCAGATCTCAGGCCTTGGAGAATATTCGAAGTTTAGCCTGGAGCCCTGGACTCCTGACTCATCCTGCTGCGCTTTCCCTACACTGCAGGGCAGGGCAGAGGCTGCCCAGGAGGCAGAGCTACATACAGCACAGGCTTCGTGAAGATTCTCTCTGCAGCCGGAATAAGATCTCTTCTTATGAACTGGGTTTGTCACCACTCCTAGCCCTGCCATCATCCTGCAAGTACCCGGTTATCACCATCCTCTTCTCAGACTCCACATATAAATGTCAGGACCACACAGAAATACATGTGTGAGCGCTCTCTCCATCTCATGTTGACGACTGAACCAGTGAGCTCATGCAACTACTAAGCAGCTGAGCGGGGAAGTGGTCCCAGATGTCCCTGGGCCAAGGTTCAGGAGCAACTTTTCCTAGCTGAATCAGGTAAGATGAGTAGGCAGGAGCTAGCTCAGGGAAGGGGGTGGGATAGAAGCCCCTTTGGGAAGGCAGGGCAGCACCTTCAAAGTCCTGGAGGGTGAGAGAGCCTATGGGTTTCCCATGACCACGCTGCCTCACAAAACCGCTTTTTATGAATGAAAAGAGGAGGACTTTTCCAGAGCAATAATCTTGAATCATGGGGAGGGGAGGAAGGAGAGATCTGATTTTTCCCTTTTCCAATATTCCAAAATCCTTTTCAGCAGATCACTAATCTTGGGAGAAGCTCCCTGAAAACAGAGTCTGGGACCAAATGAATTTGGAAAAACACAATATGCAACATCCTCCTCTTAGCCAGGCATGGTGGCACATGGTTGTAGCCCTAGCTACTCGGGAGGCTGAGGCAGAAGGATCACTAACTCATTTGACTGCTTTTCCAATCAATACCTATTTAACATTCCACAGGACATACATGAGGAAAAGACTTCCATAAATTCATCTCCACAGCCACGTGGAAAGCACTAACTCTGGCATCAGCCCCCAGGAACAAAAGTTCTTTGCTATCACTGCCTATCGCAACAAGTTTCCCGGCCACCCCTTGAGGATCGCAAGGTCCCCAATCAAGCCTCAGGCCTCAGGTGCCCTCCCCAAGACAAGGGGCGTGTGGAACAGAGCTCCCACTCACCAGTTGATCCCTGGGAAAAAGGAAGAGGAGGCATGACTTGAGCTGGCTTAGCAGAGATTTACTTCACCGGCATCCTTTGGAATGGATGTCCTGCATGATTGAGCCGGGCTTTGTTCAATTCGCAAAGCAATCTGCCAGGAGTGAGGAAGGAGCGCTTAGCAAAGCAAGTTGGTCAGTCCTGGATGATTACTTCTTATTCCAAAACAATTACTGTAAAGGTAAAATGGATTATGTTGCTGCAAAAAATGACTCTCTCCAAACAGTTACATGTGGATTCCCAACCACAGCTGTCAAGGCCACGGCCAAAAGCAGGTAGGGTACAGGAATTATGGGGGGATGCTTCTGCCTGTCAGACAGTATTGTTTTAAAACCGAATCAACATAAAAGAGGGCTAGATAAGTGGGGGGCGGGATAGAGGGATGGGGTGCCCTGGAGATGAATATCTCCTTAGGAGTCTGAGCCCTCCCCTATCCCCCCAGTATCTGAAGATGTGGAGAAGATAAACACCCAGCTCATTAACCATTTAATGACCTTGCCTTCTTCCGCCCTGACCCACTGAACCTCCTCAAAGAACGGGGCTAGGCAGGATTTCTTAACCTCAGCCCTGTTGACATTTCGGTTGGGTGATTCTGTGTTATGGGATTGGGGGGCAGGCCTGCACATTGGAGGCTGTTTAGCAGCGGCCCTGGCCTCTACTCTCTGAATGCCTCCTTCCTGCCAAGTTGTCTCCAGATACTTCCAAATGTCCCCAGGGGGGTATAAAGTGGGGGCAAAATCACCCCTGGTTGGGAACCATGGAACAAATGCAATATGGACATTGGGAAGGGTCTAGATTTGGCAAACTAAGTCATTGGTTAGCACATCTAAGAAAACCATGCTCAAGACTGGCCTCTGTTGCTGCTGCTGGCCCCTTTCTGAGCACTGAGGGAGCAAGTGCCTGGCATCACAGCCATGTTTCCAACTGCTCTCCAGAGGACAGCCAGCATAAGGCACAGAAGTCAACAGACATCAGAGAGGCTTCCTGAGAAACCAAGGAAGCCATTCCAGGCGGCCACCCCTCTTCCCTGGCCTGCCTTCCAATCACTCCTTTGCTGTTTGAAGGAAGGCATCTTATAAGACCCAGGGAGGCTCAGTAGAGTTTGAGAACTTGTCCTCAAAATTAAAGATGCTCACTGCTCTCCCACTGGCAACCAACAGATGATGTCTCTGTATAATGATCCTGAGTTCATTTCCCACAATTTGTGAACAAGTTCTCATTAATATCAACGGCTTATGGATGACAGAGCAGGAGGAATGCCTTGGCTTGGAGTTAGATGCTGAGATACAGGCCCCGATGCTGACATCCATTCAGGATCACCTCACTTTTGCATCTCCTAGCTTTCTCTCCACCATAAAATGAAGAAAAAAGTAATACCCTCCTTTCTGGGTTGTTATGAGTTTCAAAGGTAATGTGTGTGGAGGCACTTTGCAAACACAGAGCACCAGGCTGATGTCCATTGTTTTTATTAATGCACACGGTATCCTGAAAGACAAAAAACAAATCAATTTTAATTCACCTAAAAGTAGACACCCAGCAACAATTGACAGAGAAGGCCAGGAAGGAATATCTACTTTGAATATAGTGATTAAGAGAAACTAAGATAGAAGAAAAACTGCTGAACAGTGCTTTTAGGATTTGGGGAACGGTTATTAAAACATCTCAAAACTCTCAGGTACATAGAGAAAAAATAACATAGCTCTTCAAAGTGGTTCTTTCTGGGCGTTTTTTCCACTTCTTTAAACCTTTATTCTCTTTTCCCCCACTCACCTCCTTTCCATTGCCATGTGGGCCCCTGAAATACCCTTCATTGTCATTGTCAGCCTCATCCAGAGCCACTAGGAAGCATTTGACTGCTGATGGCACCAACCAGGCTCTGTACTGAGAAAATGACTGTTGGTGTAGGAGGGTGTGGAGGAGGGAAAGAGAAGGAAGAAGAGGGACAGGAGAAGGAGGCCTCTCTGATGTCTGTTGGCTTCTGTCCCTTATGATGGCTATCCTCTGGAGAGCAGCTGGAGAAATGGCTGTGATGCCAGGCACTGACCTCGCTGGGGCTTTAAGTCTCAGCCTGGACATCCAAACCTGGAAGTTGGAGGGGAAAGTGACCTTGACTAGAGACCTAGCATGTGCCTGGGGACTGCACTGGGTTCTTCACACCGCTTATTCATCTCATCCTGGCAGTGTTCCTAAGTAGGGCAGCCTTCCCAAAGCGTGTTCCATGTAATTGCTAGTCCATCCCTTGGTTCGTTTATTCAACCAATGTTTACTGTGCTTTTCTGTTTGTGCCAGACACTGGTTTAGGTAACAATAAAAGCCAATGTTTATATAGGTCTATTATTTGTCAGACATTGCTTTATATATGCTCATCTAATCACAGCTTTATAAAGAGGATATTATTGTTATCATCCCAATGTTACAAATAAGAAGAGTTCATTTATGCCCAAAGTCACACAACCAATGTGATAGGCGTAATCTTAGAGGGCCCCAATGACCCTGACTAGTAGTCTCTCTCCTTGAGTGTGGGTTGGCCTAGTGACTTCTTCTAACCCATAGAATATGGCAAAGGTGACAAACTGTCACTTCTGTGATTAGGCTACCTAGGACTGTGACTTCCATCTTTCTAGCAGATTCTCTTCCTT
>NW_007231547.1:101542-119028 GCF_000164805.1 Carlito syrichta | reverse complement strand
CAGATATGAACAGACACTTCACAAAAGAAGACATTCGAGAAGCCAACAAACACATGAAGAAATGCTCAACCTCACTAATCATCAGGGAGATGCAAATCAAAACCACACTGAGATACCACCTAACTCCAGTCAGAATGGCAATTATCAACAACTCAGAAAATAACAGCTGCTGGAGAGGGTGTGGTGAAAAGGGAACACTTCTACACTGCTGGTGGGAGTGTAAACTAGTGCAACCTCTGTGGAAAGCAGTGTGGCGATTCCTAAAAGCTCTAAAAATTGACCTTCCATATGACCCTGCAATCCCCCTACTGGGAATATACCCTGAAGAACACAAATCACTCTATAAAAAAGATACCTGCACACGTATGTTTATCGCAGCGTTGTTCACAATAGCAAGAACCTGGAAACAACCATGCTGCCCATCAAAAGAGGACTGGATTAAAAAAATGTGGTACATATACACGATGGAATACTACGCAGCCATAAAAAAGAACAAAATCATGAATTTCGCAGCAACCTGGATGGAACTAGAGTCTATAATACTGAGTGATCTCACACAGAAACAAAGATCAGAATATCACATGTTCTCACTCATATAATGGACCTTGAACATCCAATGTAATACTATAAGAAAATGACTGACGGTACTAGGAAACTATGGGGGGGAGGGAGATGGGATTAACAGTAGCAAATATCTGTCTGGGGCTGGGAAAACACCTCTTATCAACAGGGTGTCTGAATGAAACGTAATTGTACACCTAACCCTTAACTGTACCCCACAAAACTATAATAAAAATACTGATTAATTATTTAAAAAAAAAAAACAGAAAACCTATTAATTGTCTCATTTTATAAATAATTTAGTGTTCCTGTTGGAAAATCTTCTTATATAGAGAAGAACTCTAATGTGTTCAATATTTCTTGACAACTCAAAAACAAAAAAACAAAACACAAAAACACAACATGGTATTGTAAACATTTGGAATTTGTTTTATTCAGAACTCAGTTTTAAATGTCACTGCTTTATAAATCATTGCTTTTATCGAGTAAATGCAGAAAGCTTATTAATAGCAGGAGTATACAATGTATTAATGCTATGGTTCTGTCTTTGTTATGACTGCTATGATTTGACAATGTGCTAAGATATAATATGGCAAAAAGACAGTGAGGTTGAAAAACCCGTACTACTTACAAAACTGCAATTTTTCCATTGCCTGTAAATCTGTACACATTTACATTGCGTCAGTATTTACTACTAGGTACTAAATAGTGGACTCTCTAAGCTGTATGTTACAAATAGACTGTGGTGAATGGAGCAGGGCCGTTATAAAGGAGCATCGAGGTACAGAGGGCTGTTGCCAAGAAATAAACGGCTTCAACTATCCTAGTCCATTAGCCTGTACCTGCTGACTACATGTTAATTCCTTCTCTCTTTCATACCATATAGAACAACATAGTCACTCTCTCACCTCCTCATATCTTACATTTTTTCATTGAATAATCTCACTCTTTAACTGACAATGACCATACGCATGAATCCACTTGACGACTTAAATCCAATATAGGTCTATGCCTTTCTAGCATTGTGAGTGGCAATATCATCCCTGATTTTGGTTCCAGTTTATCTAGTTCAATGCTAAAAGAATTCTCCACCTGTCCCCAATTCTGATAAATTATGATGGAATATTTGTGATCTAGTCAGGTCTCTCTAGGGCCAAATGCCCATTCCACTCACATAAGTACAAGAAGAGTTTATTGCTTGGTAACATTTCTTGATCTAAAGTACCTGTCACTACTTGTGACACTGCATTTCAGACTTAAGATCAGCCTGGAGCCTTGACGTAAATGGACCTTGGGCCTCCTGAGAATGGTTCTGTTTCACACAGCTGCACTTCAGGCTTATCTGTCCCAGGTTGGGGCTCGCCTGCCACGTAGGCTACCTTACTTGAGGCGAGGTTGTCATTATAGTTTTTTGGCTGAATGAAAGAAAGGAAGCCTCAAGAGGCAAGTTTTTCAAAGCATGTAATTATACACCCATTTTGAGAGCGAACGCTGTTACCGGTCCTCTGTTTTACCCATTTTTATGTCAGATTTTGAAAGCACACTTGTTAAATGTTCAGATTGCAGTACCCATCTGATATTGTAAGGAGCTAAAAATAACCTGAGTAATGTCTAAATGGAAGAATGATTAAATATGACAAAACTGAAAAATAAAACACTGAATAAAACTCAGGATCCAAGTGGCTAAACTTTTGGACAGTAGAGAGCTATGTGATAAAATAATTTGCTACAAAAATAGTTCAACATTTTGATGTGCTTTTCATATGTCAGTCTATATCCTGATTACTGATTTTCATACACGCCGAAAAACTACAGGTAGAATGTTTCCAGTCAAGTGCTTGTCAAGGAGAGAATGGAGATTCTAGAAGCCATGAGGAGAAACAGTCAAAAGAAATGGTGTTAAGATTAGTTCTTCCAGCATATATAATTTTAAATGGATATCTTAGCTGCTTTCAAACACTTAAAAGGCTTTTACATTCAATAAACCAAAGTAAATCATTTGGCTGTGGAGTTAGATTTCATTATAAAAACTAAAATCATTAATAAATGTTAGATGAAGAGATGCTTTAAAAAGTGGTTGAGAAATTGCTCACTGAGCCCTATTAGAGAGAAACAGGCATTGACTACAAAACCTCAGTTTCTGGTGTATGAGGACCATTTCAAATCTTAGCTTCATGCTACAAAAAGACTTTGGAAATGTTAATTATTGGATTCTGAGTAAATATAGTGGACTGAAAGTGTGTATATGGTTCTGATTACAAATGCCCCCCAAATTATAGTAAAATAATTTACCATGACAGAAAAAATGAAAAATTCACAGTGGAAACAAAATATTAGAAAACAAAGAAATAGAAAATAGAAAAAAAAACAAAAAAAAAGATAACCAGAAATCCATTTCAAGGAAGCTAATATCAGAATTGTATGTGTTCCAGAAAATAAACAGACTTGTAGAAATTATTAATAAAATAATTTTAAATATTTTAGACTTAATAATTTTGACTTCTAGTTTAAAAGAGCCTACAACAATAGGTCCAGAAAAAATAAATTAGTAGTGAAACTAAAATAAGCATTTGAAGAACAAAGTAAAAACACACATGAGAAAGGATTTGGACTTCTCAATAGTCACATTGCAAGCCTAAGAGATGGAACAGTACTTTCCAATTCTGAGAGAAAATGGTTTCAAACCTAAAATTTGTATCCAGCCCAAGCCATCATTTATATATTGACTAATGACATCTTCACATCTGAATGCTTTCAAAAATTTACAGTTCAAACACTTTTCAGAAGAAAATACTGTACAATATTTATTATTATTATTATTATTTTACCAAAAACCATTTATAATATTTTTAAAAACTGAATACAAGACAAAGTGTGCCAATTTAGGAAAATTTAGATCTGGAACAAATCTGAAAACTTTATAATAAAATTCCCCAGAAAAATAAAATTGTTAGTACTCCTGATCTATCTTAATATGCTGAGAAAATATTTAAGCACATTTTTTAAAAGTTTAGAGATCAAAACATTAATGGCAGTATCATAGATCATATAAATATTAAAATTTTTAAATTCAGAAAAACTAAAAATGTTGTGAAAAAATAAAATCACTTTACTATGTAACTTAACTATGAAGAATGTTTACACAGTCATCTTCATATAAACATTAAATTTCACACTAACCAAAATAATTAGAAACTTTATTAGAAAATGGAATTGTGGACAAACTGTTTCTTGTATCTATAAAATAACATTCTGGACTTCTGAGGAGGGTTGCACTGAACCAATATATCAATTTGTGAATGACTGACATCTTGACAATTTGAGTCTTCCATTCCATGAACACTGAATATCTTTATATTTGTTTAAATCTCTGGTTTCTTCAGTTTTGTAATCTTCTGTAGTATAGACCCCGGGTATATTTTGTTTTATTTCTACCTAAATACCTGTTTTCTTTTTCTCTTTTTGTGATAGTACTGGGTTATAAAAGGAAGAATGTCAAACTCCATACTAAATACCAAATGCACCCCCCCAAAGAAAAACAGAAAATGGAACCATGGGACTTGTATTTGTGCATGAGATCACATTATCATTTTGCTTTTAATTTATTTCTATTATTATAGATAATTAACAAATACTGTACATTTATTATTATGTCTAAAATGTCCTCTTAGACTTTTGGAGAATGATAGCTATACTTGCTTTTTACCTACACATGCAAAAGAAAATTGCTGGGTAAATGCTGAGCAACATTTTTCATGAATATTCTGATGCTTGAGTAAAACTTATCTCTGAGCTTAACTTATTTTTATCTTAATGTTTGGCTTATTTTTATAAACAAGAGGATAAAGATATCGTATCTGTTTATATCACAAAATATCAAAACTATCTCAATGCTTGGTTATTCTTAATTTATGGGACACATGTAATTTTTAAAATTTTATTTGATTGAATTACCTCTTATAGTGATTGCTGTATTTCACCAATATGCATGGTCTTACCCATCTAAGCCCATGGTAAAATCATACTGTCTGACTCTTTAAACTTAGATATGACTCTGGAACTACCTTTGAACAATGAAATGTGAAAAGTTGTATGTATTATTTCAGGGTAAAAGTCTCTAGAAGCAGGAGTGCAACATGTCATGCTAATACTCTCTTATAGGATGAATGGTGACATTTCAGAAGCTGATGGCTCTACAAGTCATGGTCCTCAAATGATAAAAGGGTGGATCGATGCTCTTACTGACTTGGCTCAGCATGTAGCTTGAATAGGATATAAACTTTTATTGGTTTAAGCCACTAAAATTTGGGTTTTGTTGTATAGCATAATGTAGGCCATTCAGATTGTTACACTTGGTTTCCCTAAGTTTTCTGAATCATTTAAGCATTTTATAGACAGACAAAGTTAATTTCTCAGTTATTTTTTTCAGATTTATAAAATTGTATTAATCTCAGCAATTACAGTGCTTGGATACGGCATTAGCAGTATCACTGATCCATTCATTTAGCTCCTTGAAACAAGAGGAGAGATGAGTAAAACTGGCACTTTGATTTCTAAATGTTTTTATTGGTGGTTTTTGCAACTGTTAATTTTCTCTTATATTTGGGCTCAGTGTTTGCCATTATAATAGGTAGATATTCATTAGCTTTGCTTTATTTAGTTTTGACTCGCACTAAATAATGGCAATACAACCTCAATGCCTGACAAGAAAAAGTGAAACGTCAGGGCATAGAATATTGGAAAATTGCTTTGCATTTCTTGGAGGGGAATCACAGGGACTGCAGATCTGAGCTACTTTAAGATACTCATATTACAGACGATGGTCCCACATCTCTATTCTTGCCAGGAGTAATCTTCATCTTTGTGAGTAATAAATGCAAGAAACTTACCCTCTTGGTGAAAAGGTAAAAAAAACAAAGCACTAAATTAGTAAAGGTAAGAAGTAGTTTGTAAGAAAAAATATAAATATTTCTTGAGCACTTTGACAGCTTACTGATATAGAAGAAGATATATTTTATTTTTTTACATTTCATATTTTATTGTAAAAATTTTAATTTAAATAGGCTATAATTAAAGTACACAGCATGATGTTGATTATAGTCCAGCTAGTTAACTCATTAATCTTCTTACATAGTTCTTTAAAAAAAAAAATCAATATTTTTTCTTTTAAAATTGTGGGGTACAGTTAAGGGTTAGGTATACAAATATGTATCGTTCAGGCACCCTTGTTGATAAGGGGTGTCCCCCCATCCCCAGACAGATATTGACCACTATTAATCCCACCACCCTTCCCCTCCCCCCCGTAGTTTCCCACCACTGTCAATCCTTTTCTTATAGTATTACGATAGATGTTCAAGGTCCACTATATGAGTAAGAACATGTGATACTCAGATCTTTGTTTCTGTGAGATATCAATCAGTATTATAGACTCTAGTTCCATCCAGGTTGCTGCAAAATCCATGATTTTGTTCTTTTTTTTATGGCTGCGTAGTATTTCATTGTGTATATGTACCACATTTTTTAATCAAGACCTCTTTTGATGGACAGCATTGTTGGTTCCAGGTTCTTGCTATTGTGAACAATGCTGTGATAAACATACGTGTGCAAGTATCTTTTTTAAAGAGTGATTTGAGTTCTTCAGGGTATATTCCCAGTAGGGGGATTGTGGGGTCACATGGGAGGTCAATATTTAGAGCTTTTAGAAATCGTCACACTGTTTTCCACAGAGGTTGCACTAGTTTACAATCCTGTCAACAGTGTAGAAGTGTTCCCTTTTCACCACACCCTCTCCAGCAACTGTTATTTTTTGAATTATTGATAATTGCCATTCTGACAGGAGTTAGGTGGTATCTCAGTGTGGTTTTGATTTGCATCTCCTTGATGATTAGTGAGGTTGAAAATTTCTCCATGCATCTGTTGGCCACTCAGATGTCTTAATTTGAGAAGTGTTTGTTCATATCTTTTGCCCACTTTGTAATGGGGTTGTTTGTTTTTTTTCTTTTCAGCACGTTTGAGTTCCTTGTAGATCCAAGATGTTAGGCCTTTGTCAGACCTGGAGTTGGCAAATATTTTTTCCCAGTCTGTGGGCTGTCTCCCTGTTCTCTTGATGGTTTCTTTGACTTTGCAGAAGCTTGTCAGTTTAATGAGGTCTCACTTGTATATCTTTTCTCTTATGTCCCATGTGTTTCGGGTTTTATTCAGGAATTGGGTGCCAATTCAAATTTCCATAAGGGTGTGTCCTGCATTTTCTAAGGTTCTTATGGTTTGTGGTTTTACATTTAGGTCTCTGATCCATTTAGAGTTAATTTTTGTGTATGGGAATAGATAGGGGTCTGCTTTGAATCTTCTGCATGTGATCAGCCAGTTTTCCCAGCACCATTTACTGAATAGGTTTTCCTCTTCCTAGTGGTAGTTGATGGGGGCTTTGTCAAAGATGAGTTGGTTGAGAAATTGCAGTTTTGCTTCTGGAATTTCATTTCTATTCCATTGGTCTATATGCCTGTTCCTGTACCGATACCAAGCTGTTTTGATTATTGTAGCTTATAGTAAAGTTTGAAGTTTGAAGTCTAGTAGTGTGATACCGCCTGCTTTTTTTTTTTTTTTTTTTTGCTGAGGATTGTTCTGGTTATTCTTGGTCATTTGTGTTTCCATATGAATTCCTGTATTGTTTTTTCTAGTTCTGAGAAGAATGTTGCTGGTAATTTGATGGGTATCACATTATCTATAAATTGCCTTAGGTAGATGGACATCTTCATAATGTTGATTCTTCCAATCCATGAGCTTGGGATATTTTTCCACTTGTTTGTGTCACCTTTGATTTCTTTGAGCAGTGTTTTGTAGTTTTCATTGTAAAGGTTTTTCACATCTCTGGTTAGGAAGATGCCAAGGTATTTCATTTTTTTTGTGTGTGGCTATTGTGAATGGGATTGTGTGTTTTATTTGGGTTTCTGTTTGTTTATTATTCGTGTAAAGAAATGAGATTGTCTTTTGCACATTTATTTTAAACCATGAGACTTTGTCAAAGCCCTTTATCAGTGCAAGGAGGCTTTTGACTGATTCTCTTGGGTTTTCAAGGTACAAAATCATGTCGTTGGCAAAGAGGGATAACTTGGCTTCCTGTTTTCCTATTTGGATACCCCTGATCGCCTTCTCTTTTCTGATTGCTCTAGCCAGGACTTCCAATACTATATTGAACAGGAGGGGAGAGAGTGGACATCCTTGTCTTGTTCCAGTTTTCAGGGGAAATGGTTCCAATTTTTGTCTGTTTAGGAGTATGCTAGCTGTGGGTTTCTCATAGATGGTTTTACTATTTTGAGGTATGTTCCGTGTATGCCTAGGTGTTCAAGGGTTTTTATGAAGAAGGGGTGCTGGATTCTATCAAAAGCTTTTTCTGCATCTAATGATATAATCATGTGGTTTTTGTTCTGATGTCTGTTGATGTATTTAATTACATTTATTGTCTTGTGAATGGTGAACCAGACTTACGTCCCAGGGATGAAGCCTACTTGGTCATGATGGATGATTTTTCAGATGTGTTGTTGAATCTGCTTGGCTAGGATTTTGTTGAGAATTTTGGTATCTAAGTTCATCAAAGATATTGGCCTGTAGTTCTCTTTCTTTGTTGGGTCTTGACCTGGATTGGGTATCAATGTGATGCTAGCTTCATAAAATGATTTGTGGAGGTTTCCATCTTTCTCAATCACTTGGAATACTTTCAGTAGGATTGGTATCAGCTCCTCCTTAAATGTCTTATAGAATTCTGCTGGAAAGCTATCTGGTCCAGGGTTTGTTTTTTGTAGGTAGTTTTCTTATTACATAGTCAATTTCCTTGATTGTTATTGGTCTATTTAGGGTTTCAATTTCTTCTTGTTTCAACCTAAGCAGGTTGTGTGATATCAGAAAGTCTTCCATTTCCTTAAGGTTTTCCAGTTTGTTTCCATACAAATGTACATAGTAGTCTCTAATGATTTTTTGTATTTCTTCGGGTTCAGATGTGACTTCATCTTTTGTGTTTCTGATTGTAATATTTGGGCTTTTTCTCTTTTTTTCTTGGTCAGGCTAGCTAAGGGACCATTGATCTTGTTTATCCTTTCAAAGAACCAGCCTTTTGTTTCATTGATTTTTGGTATTATCTTTTTGTTTTCTATGTCCCAGATTTGGGCTTTTATTTTGTTGATCTGAATTCTTCTGCTGAAGTATGGGTTTTGCTGGTCTTGCTTATCCACCTTCCTAAGATGACTTGTTAGGCTGTTAATTTGTGATCCTTCCATTTTCTTCATGTGCCTTTGTAGGGATATGAATTCCCCTCTTACTACAACTTTCATAGCGTCCCAGAGATTTTGGTATGATGTCTTTTCACTTTCATTTGTTTCCAGGTAAATTTTAATCTCTGTTTTGATTTAATTGTTGACCCAGGAGTTGTTTAGCATCATGCTGTTTAGTGTCCATCTCTTTGAGAGTTTTGGGGGGAACCTTGTTGGTGTTGATGTTTATTTTTATCTCATTGTGGTCCGGGAAGGTGCATGACAAAATTTCGATCTTTTGAAATTTGTTTATGCTTGTTTTATGGCCAAGTATGTGGTCAATCTTAGAGTACATTCCATGCAGTGCTGAGTAGAATGTATATTCTGTGGTCGTTGGGTAGAATGTTCTGTAGGTATCAATGACATCCATTTGATCAAGAGTTGCATTGAGGTTCCGGATCTCATTGCTGATTTTTTGTCTTGATGATCTGTCTAGGATTGTGAGTGAGGTATTAAAGTCCCCAGTCATAATGGTGTTAGAGTCAATATCTTTCTTTAGTTTTCCTAGAAGTTGCTTTATGAAACTTGCTCTCCTATGTTGGGTGCATATATGTTTAGGATAGATATTTCTTGTTGATGGAGTGAACCTTTTATCACTATGTAGTGACCTTCTGTATCTTTTTAAATTTTTGATAGTTTAATATTTTGTCTGAAATTAGGATTGTGACTCCTCCTTTCTTTTGTGTTCTGTTCACCTGAAAATTTGTTTCCCATCCTATTACTTTAAATCTGCGCATGTCCTTTCTAGTGAGATGGGTCTCTTGAAGGCAGTATATTGTTGCCTGGTTTTATTTTATCCATTTTGCCATTCTATGTCTTTTCAGTGGTACATTTAGTCCACTCACATTCAGGCTAATTATTGAAATGTGAGAGTTGGTCCCTATCATAGAGTTTTTATAGAGTTGTTATTGTTGTTCCTCTTGGTTTGCTGTCTTTCTTTTATTTTGGGGGTTGGTTCATGTGTATTTTACTCTTTTTCCTGTACTCTTGTGAAGAACATTGTTCCTTTTTCCTTTTCTTCTGTGTTTAGCACTTTCTTAAGTGTTCCATGTAAAAGTGGTCTGGTGGCAGTGTAGGTTCGTAGGGATTGGATATCTGGGAAAGATTTTAATTCTCCCTCACTGATGAAGCTTAGCTTGACTAGGTAGGTTATTCTTGGTTGAAATTATTTATCTTTTAGGACTTTGAAGATAGGGCTCCAAGCTCTCCTAGCCTGCAGGGTTTCTGTATATAAATCTGCTGCTATTCTAATTGGTCTTCCATTGTAGGTGATCTGACCTTTTTATCTTGCTGCCTTTAGGATTTTTTCTTTTATACCTACTTTGTTTAGGCGAATTATTATGTGTCTGGAAGTTGTTCTTCTCATTTTTTTGTCTTGCAAGGGTTCTCTGAATCTCTTGTGTGTGAATTTTCATGTCACTGATGAGATGAGGCAAATTTTCTTCAATAATCTCATGGAATGTTTGTTCCCAGGTAGCCTCTTTTTCTCTTTCTGTTTCGGGAAGGCCAATTACTCTTAGGTTCTTTCTCTTGAAGTATTCGCTCATCTCTTGAAGGTTTTATTCTGTCTTTTTAAGCTTACTTTCTGTGTTTTTGACAGTTTGTGTTAGTTCTATATTTTGGTCCTCAAGGTCTGAGATTCTTTCTTCTGCTTGGCTAATTCTGCTTTCCATACTTACCAGTTTGTTATTTATTTCATTCACAGTATCCTTTATTACTGTTATCTCAGTTATCAACTCCTTCCTTGTTTCTTCTTGTCTCTCCTTAATTCGTTTTAATCTCTCCATTAATGTCTTGTTATCTAGGTTTGTAGTTTGAGACCAGTTATTCTGGGGGCTCTTCATTGTTTGCATTCCAAAGTCAGTTTTCTCAGTGTCTGCCCTCCCTGGGGTCTGGGAGAGACCCATATTCTTCTCTTGGTTTTTCTTCATTTGTATAGATTTTTCTCTTTCTCCCCCTTTTCCTTCCCTTGTTTAATTCTGTTTTTCAGTGAAGGTGGAGTTGCTTTTGCTTTGCTTGTGCAATCTCCTGTTCTTCCTTATGAGGGTCCTCTATCTTTGTTCACTTTTGAGGCTGGAGTGTGGGCTGGGGGCTGTACTTTTTGTAGCTTTGAGGTTTAATTGAGGAGGGATCTGTGATTAAGAATCTACCTGCTGATGGCAGTTTCCACCAACAGGTGTATGGGCACATAGAACCTGTTTCCCACTGCCTTACAATCTGTCTATGTGGTAGGATGTAGGTTTGGTCCCTGGAACAAAATAATGGAAGAAGGGAGGGGTCAATAGGAAGTTAGAAAAACAGAAGAGTGAGAGGGAAAACAGACATGCATACCAATTAACAGGTGAAAAAGAGACACAAGGCTAGAGTGGAGTTAAAAAGACACACAAACAAAATTCCCTAAAGCATATCGCTAACCACACATAGACAATCCAATAAAATCATGCCTTTTGATGCATTTTCCCCAACACAAACAGGTAGTCTAAGTCAAAAAGGAAAAAAAGGTGAGCAAAACAAACAGTCAAAATGATAAAATTGAATGTCAAAACAAGAAATCAGACAAACTCTGGAATCTCCTGAGTGTCTAAAGTCTCTTTAGTTCTGATCTCCAGCCTCTCCCCTTTGCTTTCACTGCAAGTAGATAGATTTACTCGCAGCTTGGGTTTGTTCTTTTAGTCTGCTGCCTGAGAGGTCTGTGATGCTGAGTTGTCTGTGTCTGATTCAGTGTAGAGGAGGGGATTTGTCTCCTGTTTAGCGACGTTACCTTAGAAACTGAGGTGGAGGTTGCTCATAGGTGGACGGGGCAAGGCAAATTTCTGCCTGGGAAATGGCTGAGGTGGACAGCTCCTCTTTCACAGATCCTTTCTCTTCAATCATCTGGGTCCCTGGACGATCCACTATGATGGGCTGCAGTGGCATGTGAGGCACCGGGGATAAGCTGCATAGCTGGGCGCTGGATCTGGTGTGCCACCAGCAGCCTGGGGTGGAGGAGGAAGCTGGGAGTTCCCTCCTCTGGAGCTGAGAGTGGCTGATCATCCACTCCTTAAGATATGCTGTTCCCTTACACAAGCATGGGGTCGTATACTGGGTGCCTCAGCCAGGGTGGGATCAGAGCTCCAAAGGGCAGGTGGTGAGTGGTGATAGTGGCTCTGGGACCCTCACAGGGTACTTCAGCCAGAAATGGAGCTGGTATCTCTGAGGGGCGTGCACCTAGGGCCCCCTGGGTGATGGTGACTTGTAATAGGGCTGAGTAGGGGCCCAAAACCCAGGGCAGGCAGCTGGAGCTCTGAGGACTGAGCACCAGGCAACTGGGCTGGGAGCCCAGTCAGGTTGGGAGCTGGCAGCAGCTGCCCCAGGTGGATCAGTGTACCCAACAAGGGAACCCAGATCTCCACGTGGTGGTATCCAAGGGCCTCCACAGGTGGCGGCTTTACAATGGGTGAGATGATGTAGCCAGGGAGGAAGCTGAGATTCCTGTGTGCTTGGGCTTGAGGGCCATGTAGAGTGGAGCAGCAGCAGCCAGGGGCCACAATATCCGGCCTTGCATGGGACCGAATGTCTCTGGGCCTCGAATCGGTGTGGCTGGTGGTGGGCAGGGGGGTGGGGGAAGGAAAGTAAGAGTCCTTTTGGGAACTTATGTTCAGAGAATCTCACAGTTCCACCTATGCCATCGCCATCTTACCGGAACTCCACCATAGTTCTTTTATTGAAGGGAGAACTTAATATCTACTCTCTAGGATATTTCAAGAATACAATAAAGTATTATTACCTACAGGCTCCATGCTCTATATTAGATCTCTAGAACGTATTTATTCTACCTAATTCAAATTTTGTATGTTTTGATCAACATCTCATTATTTTCTTTATCAACCCCTGCCCCTGGTAAGCACTATTCTACAATACTTTCTGCTTCTATAAATACAACTTTTGAAAGATTCCATATATAAGAGACATTATGTCTGGCTTAACTCACTGAGCATATTTCCAGGTTCACTCATATTGTCACTAATGGCTGGGTTTTCTTCTTTTTTTAAAGAAGAAAATGCTATTATTATGTATAAACAATATGTTATTATTATATATGAATAAAACAATGCTTTTATTCATTTGTCCTTCAACAGACACTTAGGTTGAATTCACATTGTGACTGTTGTGAAGTGTTGCAATGAAGATGGAAGTATAGCCATCCCTTCAGGATACTGATCTTATTTCATGATGGTTGCACCAATTTACCTTCCTATTAAAATTCCCCTGTCTCCACATCCTTGCCCATGCTTGTTATCTTTTGTCTTCAGATCCTTGCACACACTTGTTACCTTTTGTCTATTTGAGAATAGTCATGATAAGCAGTATAAAGTCATACCTCATTGTAGTTTAGATCTGCATTTTCCTGATGATTAGTAATATGGAGTACCATTCCGTGTACCTATTGGCCACCTGTATAACTTTTTTTAGAGAAAATGCATATTAAAATCTTTTGTCTATTTTTTAAAGTTGGATTTGTGTGTTTTTGCTATTGAGTGGTAGACGTTCTTCATATATTTTTATTATTAGCTGTTTATTGATTTTATGGGTTTCAATGATGGATACATTCTTGAGACAGAAATTTTGTAAGGAAGCATTGAATAACACCATAAAACTGCAGTGAATTCTTATAATTTTATGTTGCCTCAGCATCCATCTTGAATAAAGATTTAAATTTCTTACGTCAGAAGCTAGTTTTAGTCACACTTGATATAGATTTAAGCTCTACATCATACCCACGTAGATCAAGTTGGTGGCCAAAGGAAATAATCTCTCCCACCTAACAAAGACTGGCATCCCCTCCTACTAACAAAGAGGCATCTCTCCCACCTAACAAAGAGGCATCTTTGAGGCATCTCTCCCACCTAACAAAGACTGGCATCCCCTCCTACTGCAACTTCCTTTATAAAGATTATTTATACATTTGCCCTCAGACTTAAAGTGACCCACATCCTATTTCCTTTATCAGTATGCAGAGGCTTTTGCCAGGCTCCCCTTGGTTTTTTAAAGGATAGAATCATATTGTTCACAAAGAGGGATAGCTTAACTTCTTCTTTTCCTATTTGGATACTTCTGATTTCCTACTTTTACCGATTGCTCTGACGAGGACTTCTAGCACAAGGTTGATCAGGAGGGCTAAGACTGGGAATCCTTATTTTTCTTATAGAGAATGCTTCTAACTTCTGTCCATTTAGCAAAATGTTGGCTGTGGGTTTATCATAGATGGTTCTTCCTGTTTTGAGGAATTCTACTTCCATGCCTATATTCTCAAGGAGTTTGTTGTTGTTGTTGTTGTTGTTGTTGTTAAATCAAGAAGAGCTGCTGGATTTTGTCCAATGCTTTTTATGCATCTAATGATATAATCATGTGGTTCTTAGTTTTACATCTGTTCTTGCACTGAATTATGTTTATGGTCTTGAGAACTTTGAACCAGCCCTCCATTCCAGTAATGAAGCACACCTGGTCATGGTGGATGATTCTTGAGATGCATTGTTGAATTCTCTTTGCTAGAATCTTGTTGATAATTTTTGTGTCCATGTTTATCAAGGAGACTTGTCTGTTATTCACTTTCTTTGTTGGGTCTTTTCCAAGTTTGGGTATCAGTATGATGTTAGCATCATAATATGATTTGCAGAGATTCCCATCATTCTCAATTGCCTGGAATAATTTCAAAAAGGTTGATGTCAGCTCCTTCGTGTATGTTTTGTTGAATTAAGTTGGGAAAGTCATCTGATCTGGGGATTTTTTTTTTTGTGAAGAGATTTCTTCAGACTGAGTCAAAAAGCAAATGCCATAAAAGGTAAGATAGACAAGCAGAACCTCATCAGACTGTTAAGATTTGTACAGAAGAATAAACTATTAAGAGAATGAAGAGATGACCTGCAGAATTTGAGAAAATATTTGCAAATTAAGCATCTGAAAAAGGTCTAACATCCAGGATCTACAAGGAACGCGAATGAACGGAAAAGAAAAATCAAACAATCCCATTAAAAAGTGGACCAAGGACATGAGCAAACACTTCTCAAAAGAAGACATACAAGCAGCCAACAGACACATGAAAAAATTAGTCTCACTAATTATCAGAGAAATGTGAATCCAAATGACAATGAGATACTACCTAACTGGAAGGATACCTATCATTAATAATTCAAAAAACTACAGATGCAGGTGTGGGTGCCAAGAAAAGGTAGGGGATGCAAGTTAGTTAAGCCTCAATGGAAAGCAGTATGGCAATTCCTAAAAGAACTGAAAACTGACCTTCCATATAATCCAGAAATCACTCTCCTAGAAATATACTCAGAGAAACAAAGATCATTGTTCTAAAAAGATACTTTCACATGCACATTTATTGCCACACTATTCACAATAGCAAAAACATGGACTGGATAAAGATGTGGTACATATACACAATGGCGTATTACACAGTCATAAAGAACAGAATCATGGACTTGGCAGCAAATTTGATGGAGTGGGAAATCATCATACTAAGTGATCTGTCACAGCAACAAAGTCCTGAATACCACATGTTCTCACTTATTAGTGAGCCCTGAACAATAGTCACATGAGCATAAGGGAGGAATTGGTAGTCACTGTGCTCTGCTAAGGGAGGAAGGAGAATGAATGTGGGGTCATGATATTATGACCGAGTAAGTGAGAAGAAGTTACACCAGCAAGTTGAGTTTAATTAATTATGAATTTATTAAACGCGTAGGTCAAGAGTAGGCAAATGTCAGAAAAACTCTTGGCAAATTGGTGCAGTTTGTGACAAGCTTTTATAGGTAAAATTTGTAGCATTGGCTACATAGCCACTTGTGACCATAGCAACTATTAACTGACAACTTGACAACCAAAATGGAAACTTCGATTGTTAGGGAGCTTTGATTAATTTCATGTCAGGTAGGTATAGCCAGTGCTCAGAAAGTCCCTGGAGTTCTGCCATTAAGATATAGTTTAAGGTAGTTACATAGAGACAAGGAAGAAGAATCATTATACAATGGAGTTACCTTGGTTAGGTCACTAACAGAACATAAGAACAAACTATGAAAATGTCAAAGTGCAATGTTTGATTTTAGTTAACAAAGCATACAATTACATGGAAGCTATGGCAAAGGAGTTCTGTAATGGTCATCAGGCAACGGTCAGCATAACCTGCCCAAAGGAGACAAAGCTGGGGTCTGTGGTCATGGGAATGTTACTGTAATCACATGTAGGCATTGAGTCTTAGGTCAGGCAGGTAACTAAGATGAAAGTTTTAAACTAAATGGAGTAAGCTGGTTAATATTATTACTTTGATAGCAATTTGATTTTATTACCTGATTTAGCTTATTTCAGTGACAACACAAAGATTACCTAGTCCAGCTACCATGGGGAGTGAGGACCAGTTGGAAGCCCAAACATCACCCACATGTATCCTGTTTATGCAGTTAATTCTAACTTTTAGAACACATCTCTATAATAAAATAAAACATACAAAAAAAAGTTACCCACACTCTATTTCCTTATATATGCTGCTAGCTGCCTCTCTCTCTCTCTCTCTCTCTCTCTCTCATGACCCATTCCTGACCTTTGTGTCCTGAGGCTGGAGGACAGGCCTCCAGAATCATTGCGACCTCCCTTCCCAGGACATACAAGTAAAAATTATTTGAATTAGTTTTATATTATGGTGGTGTATTGAATTTGCACTATCTGTCTAAAAATCTAGGGGTTTCCCCAGGCTAATGATTGGATGGAATGCAAGTTTGGGCTGCCAGCACCAGAGCAATTGGCAGATCGGCATAATGTAAACACGGATCAGACAAGATGGGGCAGACAATGATGTCTACCAGTCTAAACAAATTCCCTGTGGGGGAAACCCTGGTTGCAGGTCAGAAAACTAGGCATTAGACCAACTGCAAGGTAAATGAAATATCCAGAGAAAGGTGCATTTTAAGTGCATATGTCCAGATCCATCTTCACTCCCTGTTAAGGAAGTATTACTAACTGCTCTGGTATTGGAACCCCAATTTAGTGGAAGGTCTCTCAAATACATACCAAATGTACTTAACAGAATTACAGAACCTACCACCCAGCACAAGTACATACATTCTGCACAAGTACATGGAATATTCCTTAGGATGCATAATGTGTTAGGGCCAAAAACAAGTCTTAACAAACTTTCAGAAGACTGAAATTATGCCAAGTATATTTATCGATCACAATGATACAAAAACTAGATATCAGTGACAGCAGGGAAATGGAAACTTTTGCATATATGTAGCATTTTTTTTAATTGATAAAAAACTATTGGACTGAAGAGTAAATTAAAAGGAATTTTAAAAATCTCAAGACAAATAAAAACGAAAACACAATATATCAAACTTTATGGGATGTAGCAAAAGCAACAACAAGAGGGAAGTTTATGGTGATAAATGCTTACATTTAAAGAAGAAGAAAGATCTTCATCTATTTAAGAAGAAAGATCTTGGCTGGGAGTGGTGACTTACGCCTACAATTCCAGCACTTTGGGAGGCCAAGGTGAGAGGATTGCCTGAGCCTGTGGGTTGGAGACCAGCCTGGACAACTTGGTGAGACCTCATCTCTGCAATATATCAAAAAAAAAAA
>NW_007231547.1:49870-101199 GCF_000164805.1 Carlito syrichta | reverse complement strand
ACTCAAGAAGAAGAAGAAGAAGAGGAAGAAGAAGAAGAAGAAGAAGAAGAAGAAGAAGAAGAAGAAGAAGAAGAAGAAGAAGAAGAAGAAGAAGAAGAAGAAGAAGAAGAAGAAGAAGAAGAAGAAGAAGAAGAAGAAGAAGAAGAAGAAGAAGAAGAAGAAGAAAGATCTTAATCTATTTGTACATCTTCATGAGTTGGAAAAAAGAGCACATGCTAGGCACAAACTTAGCAGAAGAAAGGAGATAGCAAAGATCAGACGAGAAATAAATCAATTAGAGAATAATAAAACAAAAGAAAAGAATTAACCTCACTAAGAGTTGGTTTAAAAAAAGTGACAAACCCTTAGCTAGATTAAGGAAAGAAAGAGAATATTTAGATAAATAAAATCAGAAATGAAAGATGAGACATTGCAATCAATGTTTCACAAACATACATATGACTATTACGAACAATTAAATGCAACAAATTGAATAACACAGAAGAAATGGATAGATCCCTAAAAACATAAAACCTATCAAGACTAAACCAATAAGAAATAACTTAAAATAAATGAATAACAACTAAGGAGACTGACACAGTTATCAAAATCCTACCCCCCAAAAAGACCAGGACTTGATGCTGTCATGTGTGAATTCTACCAAACATTCCAAGAAGAATAAATACCAATAAATACCAATTTTCAACCTTTTCCAAAAAATAGAAAAAGAGAGAACACTTCCAAACTTATCTTATGAGGCTAACATCACATTGATACCAAAGACAGATAAAAATATCAAAAGAAAATTACAGCCAATACCTATAGATAACATACATACAAAAATTCTTAATAAAATACTAACAAATTAAATTCAATAGTACATAAAAATATTGTACATTATGACCGAGCAGGATTTATCCCTGAAATGCAGCATGATACAGCACATTAAGAGAATAAAAGATAAAAATCACATGATCATCTCAAAATAATGCAGAATAAATATGTGATGTCTGTCACACTATTCATGAATTTCAAAAAAACAACCTCTAAACAAAAGAGAGGGGAGAGTTTAAATTTGGACTCACAGTTACATGGTATCACATGTTTAAAAAAAGAGATCAAGGAACTTGAAGATTTGGCATCCATTTTTACTCATACCAATAGGAAAGCATGAGCACCTATCCCTCATTTATTAAAAACAGTTAAATACATATAAGGAAATTTCAAAAATTTTGAATTTCTTTGTAAAATATAACTATGGAAAGAGAAGGGGTTCTATTCAACTATAAAAGAGACCCAAAGGATCAAGTATCTGAGTTGTTTCTAAAGAGTAAATAAAGTTATTTAAGACCTTGCTTGTAAATGTTTGGATGTAATAACATTTGGGTAAATAGCTTCTGAGTCAAATCTTCTGTTAGCTGCCAACAAAAGGCAATTGTCAATATGTCCTTTGGGTAACAACCAAGAAAAACAAAATTAATCATTTTTTAGTAACTCCCTTTACTCTTTTGACCTTTGACAAATAACAGAAGAGATACAACTGTTTCACTGTCCTAGCGAATGTGAAACCTAAAATCTAAAACAAGGCCAATGCAGTTGTCCTGGAACTCACAAGACTCCTCAAACTTGGGTGTTACCAAGAGCCGTGGCAGTGAGTCAAAGCATCTAAGGTCTGAGAAAACCGGAATGAATAACACAAAGATTCTTCCATCTGGGAGCCTGTATGCTTTTGGAAGATACACACAATAAATGAATAAATAAACAATATGAAAAAATGCCAAAGAATGCTTAAAACAGCAGAGAAAAGTAATTACCTTAAAGATATAGAAGTAATAGGATTGATAGGGTTCTCTTTAAATGAGGGCAGGCAAACTGGCTTGCAGGCCAAATATAGCTGTCTACTTATTCCTGTAAATAAAGTTTTATTGGAACTCTGTCAACCTGACATACCAGTATCTAAAAAAAAAAAAAGAAAGAAAACTGGCTAGTTGTCACTAGGTTCTGTTTTCAAAACTTAGACCAAGAATATGTGATGACTTTCGTATAATCAGCATCAAAAACATACATTCTCACTTCTTCGTATGGTGCTGGTACATATTAGGTTACTATAGGAGATTGCATTATTGTACACAATTATTTACTCCTTTTTTGTCCATGCCTTTTGACTGTAATCTTGAGTCTAACCATACAAATTCAGATGTGGACAGGAGAGATCAGTAGTTCCAAATCTGGCTTTAATAATCTCACTTATATGAGCAGTTTTTAAAAGTCAGGTTTATAGGCATAGAAAATGGGTATCAGGATTGGATTTGGAGAAAGGAGACAGAGAGATGTAGGTCAAAAGATATCAAGTAGTCGATATGTAAGATGAACAAATTAAAAGATTCAATGTACAACATGAGGACTATTGTTAATAATATTATGTTGTAGTCAGGGTTTTTATTAAATTAGTATTTTTGACTACTCTTGTCAAAGTGGGGGAATATGTAATTATGTGAGATAATAATATGTTACTTTTTCCCATTATTGTAACCATTTCACTATATATACATAAGTTATAACATCATACTATATATCTTAAATTTACATAAACAAATTTACTTTTTAAAAAAGGATTGCGAGGTGTTTCCAGATGCCCCTGAATTTCCACTATCACCAAAAGAAGAAAATCTCTTAGTTTTCTTTCTAATCCAAGAAAAATGACAGGCAAATGGAGTACATATGGACCTAATCTGCAGCATATTAAAAGCTGTATGTTCAGAAATTTCGATGAACAATACTTTTAGTGGAATATTAAATTTATCATTAAAAAATTAGATGTTTCATAAGATTGGTTAAAACCCTATCTCACTATCTCAAGAGCAGACAAGTATGATGATCTTTCCTAATATTAGATACACCAAAAGAACTTAAATAATGCTGTTTATTATTAAGATTCTCCATTGTGTATCCTGGATGAGTCACTTTTCATTATAGACCCATCTTCTAGTTATTATCATTTCAATGTTCTACTACGTTTGCTTTCTGAGGCTTGATAAAAAGTAACTAACTTCAACTTCTAGGTCACTTACCAGGGAAGATGTTGTTTTATTAGTCAGCCTTTAACAAAGAGACTTTCCAACCTGGGTAACATAGCAAGAACCCATCTGTACAATAAATATATATATATATATATATATATATATATAGAGAGAGAGAGAGAGAGAGAGAGAGAGAGAGAGAGAGATACTTGTACATACATATATATAAATAAAGAACTTCAACATATTTCTGAGCAGTGGTGAGGAAAGCAGGATTTAGGAATATGAAATCTGGTATTTGTACACTACTGGAGAGGCATGACAGCAGGCAGTTCTGGCAAACATTTTCAAGAACAATTTTAAATTATTGATTTCTGATTCTGAGTGAAGAAGAAACAAATGTCAATGGGGCTGGACCTTGAATCCTGAGATCTGCAAAAGCTAGGTTGTAAGTTTCCTCTGGATCCTTATGAAAGGCTTCTTTACCTTGACTATATGTTATCTCTGTCCAATTCTATAGATTTGTTTAACTGTGTCTCATTGGAGCTAGAGTGTCCTAATCTCTCCTGCAATTGCAAAATCATGAATATTAGAGTTTGTTTTGTCATGGAGTCAGTTTCTTTTCTTTTCTTTTTTTTTTTTTGAGTTGGAGTCTCACTCTGTCGCCCAGACTGGAGTGCAGTGGCCACTCCTGGCCACCGCAGCCTCGACCTGCTGGGCTCCGGCGATCTTTCCACCTCAGCCTTCCAAGTAGCTGGAACTACAGGTGCATGCTACCACGTCCAGCTAATTTTTTGATTTACTGTAGAGATGAGGGCTCGTCAAGTTGCCCAGGTGGGTCTCGAACCCGCAGCTCAGTCAATCCACTCATCTCAGCCTCCCAAAGCGCGGGATTACAGGCTGAGCCACCGAGCCCGACTGAGTCAGTTTCTTAATACTTTTTTAGTCTTAACTTTTCTGTTTCTCTTTTGTGTCTTGTGTATTCACACCCAGAGATTTTCTCAGATATATCTATTGCTAAGTACGGTAAAACACAGTTGAAGTTGAAGCTTTATTTTTCCCTATGAAATATGTCATGAATCAAGTCATAGCCCCAAGGACTCACTATGGAAAAAAAAAAAAATTAGGTATTATAAATTGCTTTGTCTGTTTTGAGAAAGGATAAAATATATAAATTTTGTCTTCTTATTTCTTTATCAGGTTTTCTTTATGCCATTTGTCATAGTATAATATTCTTTGATATTAATATTTTGTTACATTTATTTTTCATTGTTTTGCGAATCTATATTTTCTACATATCTTACTTTTTCTGTACCATCCTTCTAACTTATTTTCATTTCTTCCATCTTTTTCTTTCCATTTAACATGAAGTGCCATGTGGAAAGGGGAAAAAAGACGTGCCACTTTGGGGAACGTGCTATATGCTATGCCTTACAATGTAGTACACATTTTTCCGTTGCAGAATAGAATAATGTTCAAGTGGGTAGACTCAAAGAGATGAAGTAGCACATTTAAATGCTAGACAGTGGTGTAGAAGTATCACCTGGATAAGAGTGGGGCACAGATTTAGTGAATAACAGCAAAAGTGAAATACACAACCAAGAGGATAGTGCCCTTTTCTCATTAGATCCAGGGAGCTTTGAAGTTTCAAGATTATATTTGCTTAAAATAGTGATGGGTCTATCAAGAAACAAACTCTCTTCTCTGACAGAATTATGTTGTGTTCAAAATTTCTGAGGAATCAAAACTGGGAAAAGTATCAGCTAGGTATGAGACTCCAGGGGCTTGCCAAGAGAAAAGCTCTCTTCACTCCCTTTGGTAATTATAAGTGACCATCTGTTGGTTCATGAACTCTCTAAGCATGTAAGCTCACTCTGTATCACAAAATCATTCAGAAAAAAATCCTACAGCTTTTTGCCATTATTCATCTTTGATTTCATTTCCTTATCAATCCATAAACTTTCTACATCTGACCCCATCATTTTTCTTCTTTATCTCATTTACCTTCTGAGTCTGTGCCTCAGTGTTACTGAAAACAGGAACACATTTTATTTTCCTGTATTTCCTAGGTAGTTGAGAACATAAGAAGTGTTGCCATTTATTTTTCTTTAAATGAAATTTAAATGCTAATCTTTGCATTTCTCCCCTCAATTGCAATGATTTTTTTTTAAAGACGTTCTTGCACCCAAACTATTAGATTTTATATTTGACCATACATCTCCAACTTAGACTTTTCACTTTGTACCTCAACCATGGGCACCTTCTCTCTGATCCTTCACATGTTTATTCTAACCCAGAACCAAGAAACAGATAGTTAGTGCAAACCCTTCAGTGTCTTTGCTCTGAACTCAGAAATATTATCAAGATGCAGAGACAAACCCCAGGCATTAGGGGACTTCTAGTATCATATAAGAGTTGAAAACTAGCAACTGTTGCTGGTATTACCTGTTAATTTAAACACTTTTTCCAACATTGCATTAACAGTTTATGGTAAAAGAGAGTATTAAAAATTTAAGAAGCAACATTTTCTTGGTGTATTTAATGGGACCGTAGCCTTTAGAAAATAACACCAACCTTTTTTTTAACTCTAGGAACTTAAAGACTACTTAGCAATTAGTGAATGAGAGAAATTATATTTTGAGCTTTCCATGGTGTGTTCATGTTGACACCTATCTCACCAAAAGGTCAAAATTGTAAATGTTGCAAGAATAAATTTTCTATGCCTAAGTATCTAAAAACTGTGACCTTTACATTGCATTTCTTTAACTAAAGCAAAATAGATTCTTACTACATTAGGCTGTTATAATTTTGCGAGATTTCTGAGCTCATCAAATAGTGTCTGTCATGTGCATATGTCCTTTGCTGAAAGATGCTAGTAAGAGATTTTGTCCATATTTGTGGACAAATATACACATTCATTATTTATCAAAACAGTCATTTGGAAAATGAATAAAACATACCAACTACATTTCTGAATCACAAGATTTCAGGTTTGCTTATTAAAATAACAATTGCTTCTTTCAAATAGGTGTGGACTGCAGTCCTAGTATGTGAATTTATTTTTAAATATCTTTCAATACTTTCTGTTAAAGCTGTACATTTATTTTCTAATGAGACATGCAAATAGAAACGCTTTTAAGAATAATGTTTCTTGGTCAGAACTAATAGTTTGAAACTATGTATAGTTCAGTATATCAAATGACACATCTTCTTTAGAAAAAAGAAACATGTACTTTGAATTAAATACAGAAATATCTTGAATGACATATGCTTTTTTTTTACAAGGAGAGAGATGTTGATTTACTTCTTCCTTTATGTCCTCACTCTTACCTGTCTCATAATCCATATATATCATAATCCATATATATCATAACAGCTTCCTATTGATACTGCAGATGGATTTCAGATAGAGACTGGCCATCAAGACAGGACTAGATAAAAATGTGGTATATATACAAAATGGAATATTATGCAGCCATAAACAAGGAGAAATGTATGGACCATGCAACAACTTGTATAGATTTAGAGTTGATCATACTCAGTGATCTTTCACAGAAACAAAGAACAGAATACCATATATTCTCACTCACAAGTGGACCTTGAACAATTATCATAATACTATAAGAAAGGGATTGGCAGTTGAGGGAAACTGTCAGAGGAGGGAGGATCATACCTCATCAACAAGGGTAGCTGCATAATGAACATTTGTATACCTAATCCTGAATTTTCCCCCACATCTTTAAAATTAAAAAAAAAAAAGCTATGAAGGCAAGGCAAAATTTGCAGCTGGCTTCTTTTGCCTACTTTTAGGGTGCATTTTTTTGCAGCTGGCTTCCTTTGCCTACTTTTAGGGTGCATTTTCTGTGCCAGGAGCTGCTTCTGCATAGGGAAGTCTGAGGTAGCAACAGCTATACACGAGGCCTTCCTTGGAGCTCACCATCTGGGCTACTGTGGTCCTCTAGATGCTGTCAAAGGAGGCCTGAACTTTTCCACATTTGGTAACAAATGTGAAAAGACCACCAAAGGAGGAGGGTGGGAACCAGTCTCTTGAATGATATATGTATTTTTAAATCTATGGACTAATTTAAAGAACTGACTATGTCATAGATAGACAAAATGTAAAATTGTTGAAAACACACAGAGGGCAAAGGTGAATTATAGTCATAGACAGTCAGTAAATGTAAAGAGAAAAGCTCAAATAGAAGTAACATAACAATAAGATTCAAAGGAGACTTTCTGTGTGTGTGTGTATGCACATACATGCCTATGGTAGTGTTATGCCAGAATTTACCTGGTAAGAAAAATTTTAGTTCCTCAATATTATTACTAATTAAACTGGTTACAGAAAAACCACAACAAACTGTGAAAGACTATGATATATTTTAAGAAGGGCTTCTCATTGGAGCAGACCCTGAGATTTCATGTGATCTGGACCTTAGAAAATTCATTTTGCTTTTTATCAACACCATATTGTTTGTATGATAGGGTATTTGTGTTTTATAAGATCAATGATGATTTTTTCTTTTTTCTTGATTTTTTTTTCTCAAGATATACATACAAATTAGGAAACTTAATAACTTAGATACTCAGAGCAGTGACAATGGATTATAAAGAAGGACAGTCTGAGATGGTTGCACTTGAAAGATAGGTTTCCTCGTTCTCTAGGAGATGAAGACTTCCTCAGATAGCTCAATAGAGGAAATATCCCAAGAAATGTATACTTGTATTGTTTTGTTTTGTTTGAAAAAGAAGGAGAGACTTGGAATAACAGCCTAGAACTGCAGAGATTTATTGAGACCACTCGTCTTTCACTGGAGTATGATTCTTAATGAGGCTTATTGAATTTCAAGTTTTATAAAACATGTTATCAATTTAGTATCCTGTAGTAAAACCCCTAGTATATGATCCATTGATCTCTTGGACCAAGTGTCATTTTTGTTATCACTTTGCTGAACAAATTAACCCTGCTTGCTAAATGACAATATATTTTATAATTTTAATTTATGACAATTGATGTAGTATATATTACTGTAGATCCTTGTAAAAATTATTAGCAACTTGAGTGAGGACAGAAAATTGCAGAATATAATTACCTTAAAAAAAGTCAAGTAAGAAAACGTATCTTTTTTTTCTGACATTATGCATTTTTTTCTAGTTATATCAATTATAGAGCAAGAAGCTATTGGACATGAAGTTTATATACCTTGTGTTAACCAGTGAACAACAATACATCCTAGAGAAATATTACTTCAGCATTTTATAAACATTTATTTCATTGAAACACAGAAACTTATTGTTAGAAAGAGTTTCAGAGTTTCTTCTAGTCCTCTCTTTGTCTACTCTGTTGTGGTACATAGAACTCTACTGGGAACCACCAGGTGGGCTAGTTAACTGCTGTTTATTTTTAGCTACATCCTCACCCTTACCTGCCTGTGCTTTATATCACAGAGAATCAAATCTCATCATCTGAAAAGTCAGTATTCTTTATTACCTATTTGTCTGTGAAAATTCAAGAGCTTTTTTCTATTTGTCTACCTGAAACCTCACTGTACAATCATTTAATCTCTGAAAATTATTACAGACAGCTCTTTGTTGTGATTTAATTTTGTCCTCACTTGAGATATAGGTAGTTGATCTCTTTCCTTTGTACACTAGGTTAACATGGATTATAAGAAGTTTAATGAGTTTCAGTAATTAGGCAATTTTGTTTATTATCCACATATTTGGAAAAGCAATTTTGTTTATTATCCACATATTTGGAAAAGCTCCGTAAATCTAATTTTACCACAGACTATTCCTGTCACATTTCCTACTAATTTTATTTACAAATAACTGCATTTGGTGTAGAGAAGCTTGGACTAGCTTGAGTTATGCATGTGAAATTGCATTATCATTTCATTGTTATATTTTTAAAAATTATGTTTTAATTGTTTTAGCCCCTTGAAATGTCATAACAATTTAATTATTTGTATACAGTATATATTTTGCTCTAGATTCATCTGTGTAGTTGAAAATTATACAGTGATAACTTAGAAATTAATTATTGGGAGGGATGTCTTCTGATATTGTTACTTAATGAGTAAATGATTGTTTTCTTTTTTCTTTTTTTTTGTTTGCGTTGGAGTCTCACTGTTGCCCAGACTGGAGTGCAGTGGCCGCTCCCGGCCACCGCAGCCTTGACCTGCTGGGCTCCGGTGATCATTCCGCCTCAGCCTTCCAAGTAGCTGGAACTACAGGCGCATGCTACCATGCCCAGCTATTTTTTTTTTTTTAATTTATTGTAGAGATGAGGTCTCGCCTGCCCAGACAGGTCTCGAACCCGCGGGCTCAGGCAATCCACTCACCTCAGCCTCCCAAAGGCTCAGGATTACAGGCTGAGCCCCCGAGCCCGGCTAAATGATTGTTTTCAAATGAGAAGGTAGATTGCAGTAATTACACTGGATCATTTTAGCTCTAACTCTCAACCTGTGGTTTAATGTTTGAACACTCTGCAGTTGTAGATAGGAAAGGATAGTTGTACGTTTGGCATTGAAGAAGAGGAGGAAGGGCTGTAGAGAGCAAAGTTGTATTAATCATGATACTGCTAGCTGATATAAAACATCAACTCTTGGAATCTTAATGGCATAATTGTAGGCTTTCATACATTACATACACATATTGAATAAATGAATGATAATTTAATTTGTTTGACAAATCCACACAATTTGCTCAATTCATCTGGCTTTATGTGGTTTCTGGTCAGCCAGAAACTATAGGCAACAATGTCATTCGGTGTCCACTAATACTCTCTGCAACTGCCAAGGCCGTTTAAGCCCTTGATTTCAACGATGCTGTCTTGAAAAGAAAGGTCCTCAACTTCACTTCTCTTGCCACTTTTCCCGATTACACCATTTTCCCTGCTTAAATTCTTTCCCGTGCTTAATCCTTTCCCCCACCATTTGTGTTTTTATTCACATTGTCAGCTTATTTTTTGGTGCCTTTTTGTTTCTTTATAATTTTTAAATAATAGTTTATGTATTTAAGGAATTAAAGTTGATGCTCTGATACACATGTCCATAGTGAACTGATTACTACAGTCAGACGAATTAGCGTATCCCTTCTTTGACTGCCATTAGAGCTTTCCCTTGGTAATGATTTCCTTTCTCTCCCTTCTCTGCTGCCTAATAGATGCCCTTTTAATATTCGTACAAGGAGCCAGCATCTGGTTACCCACAGTCACCCTGATCACCATTCTTTCTTTCTGTTCTTTGGGCACATTATGCTATTTCCCAAGACTGTTAAGCCAAGAGTGTCTTCTTTCATAACACATGCAGTATGAGGACTACCGGCCTATTGATTATATATTCCTTTACATCTATTCTAGCCTTAGACTAGGAAGTCACAGTCAAATGAAATCGAAAAACAGCATTTGTCCCATATACATCCTATGATACATGATCCAAATTTAGCTTCCTCTACCTTTGCGTGCATGACATAAAGTATATAAATACATATGATGTTATTATTGACGAATCTACATGTTTGAGCAGTTCTATGTTATCTGCCAGTCTGCTGAATGAGAGAGTAAAACATCTTCATATGTGTCTAGGAGTAAACAGAGAAGACAGTACAGGCTTATTTGCATAAAGATGAAGGGTCTTGTGTATACAAGTGAAGTACTAATCAGGTCCATAAAAAGGAATCAGCACCAGGAATGATGTGTACCACAGCTGGAAGCCTGACCTTTTTGACTCTACTAGGTGCACTAGTTAATTTTGTCAGCACCATACCCTTTCATCCCTTATAGCTCATGGTTCTTTGTACTCCTAGGCTATCTGCAGTAAATAGGTAACATCATCACTTGTTTGGGATGCAATTCATGCTCTGAATGGCAAACAGATGTTCTCATTAAAAGAGCATATTCTTTGCAGAAATTTTGCATATTTAAAAACAGAGGAATAGGAAAATCAGAAACTTTCTGAGATGTACTAAAATGAGCATTAATATATAGGAAAAATTAATTTGAAACCACAATGCACCTGCTAAGTCAGCTGTCATATAAAATGAAGAGCTGAGCAAAAAAAAAAAAAGGAGTTGTTTTTTACAATTAATGGGTAATTTGAAAATTCACCATTGCAGATATTCATATTGTATATAACAAAAAGTGATCTGAGGGAAAATTTGTCCTTAGAACCTACTTTCTTCTCAACAAGGAAAAAAAAAATAAAGGAAGAGGAGGAAGCTGCAGTTTCAGACACATAAGATTATGACATCTGTGTTCTGCAAAACTTTAAAAAATAGAATCAGAAAGTTTAAATTGTCATCTACAATTCATTAAAATCTCAAGAGTAGTTAAAACTTTTACTTTTGAAAAGGATTTTCTTTTGGCAGGGTCTCACTCTTTCACCCAGGTTGAAGTGTAATGGTACCATCACAGCTTACCTCAGCTTTGAACACATGAGTTCAAGCAATCCTTCAATTTCCTGGGACAATGGCATGTGCCACCATGCCCACTATTTTTTTTTTTTTTTTTTGAGTTGGAGTCTCACTCTGTCGCCCAGACTGGAGTGCAGTGGCTGCTCCCGGCCACCGCAGCCTCAACCTGCTGGGCTCCGGCAATCCTTCCGCCTCAGCTTTCCGAGTAGCCGGAATTACAGGCATGCGCTACCACGCCCGGCTGATTTTTTTGATTTATTGTAGAGATGAGGTCTCACTGCCCAGGCGGGTCTCGAACCCGCGGGCTCAGGCAATCCACTCACCTCAGCCTCCCAAAGGTGCGGGATTACAGGCTGAGCCACCGAGCCCGGCTCATGCCCACTATTTTAAAGCATTTTATTTGTAGAGATAAAGTCTCAGTATGTTGCCCAGGATGGTCTTGTATTCCTGTGCTCAAGCGATTCCCTCACCTTGACCTTCCAAAGTGTTGGGATTGCAGGAATGAGCCACCATGCCTGTCCTGAACATATTCTTATATTGTGAAAACTGTCCACACAATTAGGTGAACTAGAAAGCCCTGATGGCACCAGCATATAGAATTTTCTGTAAGGAAATTTTAAGTGAATGCCACATTTTACGGTATTTGTAAGAGAGAAAATGCCACAGGGCAGTATATTCAAAATTCTGTGAAATGAGCCCCAAACCCTTTCTCTTGATAAGACTCTTAGCAGAATCAATAAAATCAATGTGTACTTGGGAGATAATATGATAAACCTTCATTCCTTTATTTAACATTCCCAGAGAAAAGGCATCAGGCATTATTCTTCTTGCTCTGTGGTTTGGCTAAGTATCCAGATGTTCAGGAACAAATATTTCGCTGTGCTTCTAATCAGAATTCAAAGTAAGTAGGTTCCTCAATTAAAAATAAATTTTTTAAAGTAGCATAAAATTGCTATTGTAATTAAATGAACTGACAGTTTTTATACCTTCCTGACTTTTGAGTTAGGAATGTGTTAATTGATGTGACTTAAATTACCTTTTGCTATCTAGTGTTAAAGCATAATTTAGGAGACAGAGGCACACAAAAAGAAAAAAAAATATGTATTCAAGCTGACATATAATTAAGTTAATAGTGGCTGACTTTTGACATTTACAATAGCATAATTATTATTATTTGAGGTAATAAAGAAATGTGCACATTCATCCATTTATTGTCTTATTCAAGGAACGTTTATTAAGCACCTATTTTATTTAAGGCACTAAGTTAGGTGCTAAAAGTTAAAATGATATTTGCAGCTATCATGAAAACACATAATGTTCATTACAATAAGATGGATATTATTGTGGAGTTGTATGCAAGTTTATTACTCAATATGTGGCTTGTGGACCTTCCACAACTGATATCACCCAGTGATCATGAGAAATGCAGAATTTCAGATCACACCTGAAGTAGTACAGATGTAGTAGCATAAAAATGAAGGGCCTTGTCTATACAAGTGAAGTACTACTTAGGTCCATAAAAAGGAATCAGCACCAAGAATGATGAGTTCCACAGCTGGAAGCCTGGCCTTTTTGGCTCTACTAGGTGTACTAGTTAATTTTGTCAACGTCATTCCTTTTCACCCCTTACAGGTCATGGTTCTTTGTACTCCTTGACTATCTAGAGTAAATAGGTAACATCATCAGTTGTTAGGGATACAGTCTATGATCTGAGTGGCAAACAGATGTTCCCATTAAGAGAATACATTCTTTGCAGCAAGTTTATGTGTTTAAAGATATAGAGGACCTCTGAATCAGAACACATAAAATCTTCCAGGAGATCAATATGCACATTGAAGTTTGAAAATCACTGAAATTGAAGAGACAGTCAGAGAGGAGAGGTTAGCTCATCAACATCTCACCATAATTTAACATACTCATAGTCAAAAAAGAGACCTTATTATAGTTGAAATGAAAGTTTTCCCCATAATATTTTGGTAATTGTTGATTCCAATTAAGTAACTAAATTCATTTTTGGTGTCACCTAAATAAGCTACAACTTTACCAACAGGCATTTTCATAGAAAATCATGTTCTGTTGCTTTCTTTTTTAAGATGTAGGGTACAATTAAAGATTAGGTACTTAGGTGGCCATCGTATGGAGTACAATGTGTGATACACTACCAGTTTTTGTGCTATTATACATTTCAGTCTACTGCCAATTAACAATTTGGAAAACAGATCCTGGATACTATATTATAGACTTTTGGAGAAGAGGGAATATATTCTATTTTTCTTTTATCCAGGGAGTCTAGTATTGCATTTGGCTCAGAGTACAAGTGCAATGAAAATGTATCAGATAAAGCCACATATGCTTGCAAAGTTAGGTACAAATGGAGTTTTGAGACTGAGGATAATTTATTTATCATAAAGCTCTCCATAAGGACTGCTTTCTTAAAATCTATGTATCTTTAAATCCTCTTATAGTAACAATTCTGAGATTAGCAATCTTCTAATAGATTACTAATAGGTACTGTATTTCTTTCCTTTGCGGACATCTATATTTTACACATTTGTCAAATAATTAATTAATTAACCAGAATAAATTACACTAAATCATCTCATTAGATTTATTATTATTACTGAAAAATATTAGTTAAATGTTTCCACTTTAGTGACTTTTTGTAGTGACTTCTTATACATATGTTCAATATATTTATGGAAAAATCACATTTGATAAAGATAATTGATAACTACAAACTGGCCTTGGCAGGATAGGAGCTGCATACAAGATTGTTTTTTTCCTTTTTTCCTGACCTCGCTATCTTTTTCCCACAGGTTTTTGAAGTTTAATTATTCTTTCAAGTTACTTATTTACAAAAATAATTTTTTTAAAGACTTGATTTAATTTAATTCTCTGTAATTAGACCTTAAGTGCTTTTTAAAAGTGTTCTGCATAGATTTCTATCTTGCCTTAGAGAAATGATGATCAATAGATTGCTTTTTTGAGAAGCAGGCTTAAACCATCTAGGTTTTGGTTGTATAACTGTAAAAATATTTAATTTTTAGCTATATTTTTTCTTGTGAAATGCGTACACATTTTAAAATACCATGCAGAACAGAAAGAATGAATTAAAGTATACATATTAATAATGTGCATTAATGCATAATATATAATATGATTATGACATATACTATAACACAGCGCTTTAATGTGTTATTACTAGTAGAAAGACAATGTCTCAGAAGGCTATTAGAATTGTGCAGATAAGAGGTAGTGATGGCCATTATGAGAACAGAGATAGTAAAGACAGAGGAAAGATTAAATTTAAGAATTCATTATAGCTTCTCTCCTGTATAATCAACTTAAATATTAGCTGGGCTACATTTTATTTCTACTGATATAGTTTGTTTGGAGTACTGATATAGCTTCTGTTTTACTTTTCAACAAGTAAAAACAAAATTATAAAAAGTTGTGAGAAGAAGATCATTGTGAAACCAAAATTGCATAATGATTTTAGAAAAAATCTGACCTTTTATTATATTGTAGAAATTGTGACCAGTTACTCTATTTTTATTGCAAAACCATTTGTGATTTAAGGATTAAAAGGGTAAAACAAAGCAAAAGACAAACAAAAATATGTAAGCACTTATGATCCCTAAACATGACGAAAGCTTAATTGTTTAAATAAGCAATTCAAATTTTCTGAAATCTAGAAGAAAATTAGACTCAAAATCATCTTTTATTTTCTCACCAAAAGGCCAAAAGAAGAAATACGTTTTCATATGTGAAATGTTATTTTATACTTTCATCACAGGCACCGGTCAGTAATGTAAGTTTTCTTGAGTTGCAAAGTAGAAAAATGTTCTGTTGCACAGTTTCATAAAGTATCAACCAAGCAAAACCAAAAATCAACCGCAATATCAGCCTAATTCAAAACAAGAAACATGTCCATAAATAGTACAGAAATATGCTATTTTGGAGTATCAGTCAGGAATATGGCAGTCAGCCAATCAGACAATACGAATTCCAGTGTGAGTGAATGTATGGAAAATTTTTGCATGCATGCTGGTGAGTGAGTGAGTGTTATGAGTGACTGAATGAGTGAGGGCCAGGGAGCTAACGGCTAGGGCTTTCCTGCTGGAACAGCTGGTGCTACAGCTGTTTGGCTCAGATCCTAGCGATTCCTGGGATGCAGAAGCCGATCATCATTTTTTAAAAATCAACAAAATCCTTCCTGGGAAGAAAATGATGGGAGAGATTGAATAAGTGTAGGTGCAGGAATTGGTGCTGCAGCTTCTCTTCTAGGTTCCTGGTGCAGGAATTGATGCTGCAGCTTCTCTTCTAGGTCCCTGGCACTTCCCAAGTCGCAGAAGCAGAATGCCATTTTTAACAGACAAAAGTTTTCCTGCGAAGAAGCTGTCCAGAGAGACTACCGGGTCCAGACTTGGCCTCACCACTTCAGCACCTGGCCAGACGCTGGCAGCGTCCCACCGGAGAGGGTAAGAGAGGCACTCTGCCCCATCTGGAAGGTGGAGAAGGAAAATGCTCTGACATGCTCACCATGAAGCAACAGACCCGATCTCTGTGATTGGAGGATCAACGACTCAGGGGTTGATTGTGACCCAGAGGATATCCTGAAAGCACAGTCTTCAGAGGGACCTGACAAGTGCTGAGTCCCAGGCACCCCAACCCCTACCCTGATCCAGCTGCGGAACAAAGAGTATGGCCAGAAATGGATGAAGAAGAACTCCAAACAGATCAGTGATGAGTCCATGGCTGACCCATACCCACTCCTCCCCAGCAATCTTCTGAATGTCAGACCCACACAGCTGGGCCACGAAGAGAGGGACAAACCCAGGTGGAGCCTGGATGTCCGTCACAGTAAGAGAATTCCGTTCCAGGATAGGCCTGGCTGAGGCACCCCCCACCCATGAGTACATACCTGGAGAAGAGACAATCCCACACCTCCCTACCAGAGGAGATCTCCCTGATTATATGAGAGTGGAAGTGGAAGACTGCTCACCCCCACGGCCCCTCTTCCTAACACTGGGGAGAGTGAAGGAGGCGAAAGTGCTGCAGGTGAAAGAAGATGAGAGGAACAATTACAGACCCTGCCACAAGAGAACAGGATTTTTTTCTTTTTTTTAATTTTTTTAAATTTTTCAAAAATTTTGCCTGTTTGATAGTTTATCTATTTTTAAAATATTTTACTTGTGTATGAATGTGTATGTGAGGTTTGAGCTGCAACTCCCCCTTTTTTCGTTTCTTTTTATGCTTTTTTTTTGTTTTCTGCTTATGTGTATTTGTGAATGAGTGTGTTCATCTTTCAGTTGTTTTATTATTGTTGGTTTGTTTTTGCTCTTTTCTTTTTTATTTCATTTTTTTAGTTTAAGGTGTGTGTCAATATATGTGTGAGGGTTCAATGTAAATTCCTTTGTTTTTGTTGTTGTCATTTTCCCCAGTCCTTCTGTTTTTCTTCTCTTTTTATGCTTGGTGTGTGTGTGTGTGTGTGTGTGTGTGTGTGTGTGTGTGTGCGTGTGTGTGTGTGTGTAGTTAGTTTTTCTGCTTTTGTTTTTGTTGTTTGTTGGTTTATTTCACTTTGTTGTTATTCCAATTTGTTTTGGGTTGTGGTTGTTTGTCTCTCTGTGTGTATGTGCAATTGTTTTTTTCTTTGGTATCTGCTTCCATTGTTCTGTTTTTTTTTTTTCTTTTTTTTTCTATTTTTTTTTTTGTAATTCTTGTGCATCTTATTTCATTCTATTTTTCTCTGTGCTCCTCATGGCTGTCACTGCATCTTGGACTGAGGGGATACACACACGTACCCACTATATCATCATATAGAGTGGTGGTGTGGAGTCAGTCTCAGGGAACACATACTACAATCAGTGAACATTATAATTTACAAGTCATTTCTGAATCTTAGCTCTGCATTCCCCAAAATATTCAACTTTCAAAACTACTAGAGACAGCAAAGATTCCCACACACAGTTCTGTTTCAAAATAGAACAAATCCAGAGCCTGGATCAGGGAAGAATAGTGGGCTGAGCAAACATCAGAAGGGAAAGCCTCTCCCACTGACACTGAATAATGGAGCAAAGAGAAAAGGAAAAAAATCTGTCACAAATGAGGAAAAGGCAATGTAAGATCACAGGTAATTTCAAGTGTAACAAAGAGAAAACTCCTGAAAAATCAGAACCTGAACCTCAAACAATGGAAGTCACCAAATATTGTCCCCAGAATATGACAGGGATTAGGGATTGGATGGAAAGAGTGAATAAGACTCAAGAACAAACAAGATTCAACACTGAAAGAACTTGTAATAGAGATTTTGGCAAGAAAAATTTTCATCCAGGAAATAAATAACAAGATGACAATCATGAAAAGCAGAATTAATCTAGCCAAAGAAAGAATCTCAGAACTTGAAGACCAGAACATAGAAAGAAAACTCAGAAAGAAAGAACAAAGCCAACAAGAGATGTGCAATTATATAAAGAGGCTAAACCTATGACTGACTGAAGTCCAAGAAGAAGAAGAGAAATGGAGAACACCTTGGAGCAAGTATTCCAGGAGGTTATCCAAGAAAACTTTCCCCATCTCAACAGAGATGTGACAAACCAAACACAAGAGATACAGAGAACCCCAACAAACAACCATATAAGAAGACCAACTCCCAGACACATAGTAATTCACCTACACAAAATAGGCACAAAGGAAAAATCCTAATGGCAGCAAGAGAGAAAGCTCAGACTACCTACTGGGGAATCCAATCAGAATAGCAGCAGAGAGACACACTACAAGCAACAAGGGACTGGAGTCCAGTATTCAAAGTTTTCAAATATGAATAATTTTAATCAATAATTTACTACACAGTCAAGCTCAGTTTCATCACTGATAGATAATTAAAATCCTTCCCAGACATCCAATCCCTAAGAGATTATGTAGCTTCCAGATCAGCTCTACAGGAGACACTTAAAAAAGTATTAAGCAAGAAGAAAAATAAATAAAAGAATGACAACACACTTCCCAAGAGAACAGCAGAGCAGAATCAACAGAGAAAACAGTTCAACAACAAACTTGAAAACACACACATTTATCAACCCAAAACCAAAAGAAAACAAAGAAAAAAATTTATAATAACCTCATGACATGGATAAACAATCACATTTCAATAATCAACCTGAATATGAATGAACTAAATGCACCACTGAAAAGACAACGAATGACAAAGTGGATAAGAAACCATGACCCAACTATTTGCTGCACCCAAGAAAGTCACCTCACCACAAGGCATACACACAGACTCAAAATTAAAGGATGGAAAACAAGTTTCCAGGCAAATAGATAACAAAAGAGGGCAGGAGTTGCAATCTTAATATCAGAAAAAACAACCTTTAAGCTATCAAAAATTTAAAAAGATGCAAAAGAGCACTACATGATGATTAAAGGTTCAATCTATCAACAAGAAATATCCATCCTAAACATATATGAACCCAACACAGGAGCACCAGCATTTATAAAGCAACTACTAAGTAAACTAAGAAAGATATTGACATGAACACTATTATAGCAGGGAACTTAAATACTCCACAAACAACCCTAACTATATCATTGAGGCAAAAAATAAAAAAGGAGATCCTTAATCTGAACTTGACACTTGACCAAATGGACTTAATAGATACCTACAGATTGTTCCATGACAACAGAATATACGTTCTACTCATCATCACATGGACTGTCCTCCAAGATCAATCACATCTTTGGCCATAAATCAGGCACAACAAAGTTCCATAAGGTTGAAATATTGCCATGACCTTCTCAGGCCACAGAGGAATAAAAATAAATATCATCAACAACAAAATTTTCCCAAAATCCACAAAAACATGGACACTAAACAACATGATGCTGAACAATCACTTGGTCAACACTGAAATCAAAGCAGAAATTAAAAGATTCATGGAAACAAATGAAAATGAAGAAACATCTTATCAAAACTTCTGGGAAGCCATGAAAACAGTTCTAGGAGGGGAATTTATATCTCTACAAGCACATATCAAGAAAATGGAAAGATCACAAGTTGAGAGCCTAACAAATCACCTAAGGGAGCCAGAAATAGAAGACCACCAAAGCCTAATTTAAGCAGAAGAATTCAAATCACCAGAATAAAAGCCCAAATATGAACATAGAAAACAAAATATCATAGAAAACATCAACAAAAAAAAGCTGGTTCTTTGAAATTAACAAGATTGATGGACCCCTAGCCTAAATGACCAAGAAAAAGAGAGAAAAGGCCCAAATAAACACAATCAGAAATATAAAAGATCAAATCACAACTGACTCCAAAGAAATAAAAAGGATTATCAGAGATTACTATGTACACTAATATGAAAACAAACTTGATAACCTAAAGAAATGTACAACTTTCTGACATCACACAACCTCCCCAGGCTGAAACAAGAAGACATTGGGACACTAAATAGACCAATAACAACCCAGGGAATTGACTCTGACATAAGAAAACTACCTACAAAAAAAAGTCCTGGACCAGATGGCTTTCCAGGAGAATTTTACAAAACAACAAGGAGGAACTGATACCAATTCTACTGAAAGAATTCCAGACAATTGGGAAAGTTAGAATTCTCCCTAAAACATTGTGCAAAGCTAACATCACTCTGTTATATAAACCTGGAAAGGATCCAACAGAAAAAGAGAACTACAGGCCAATAATCCTTATGAACATAGACGCAAAAATTCTCAACAAGATTCTAGCAAATCGGATCCAAAAACACATCTCAAAAATCATCCACAATGACCAAGTAGGCTTAATTCCCAGAGTGCAGGAATGGTTCAACATTCACAAGATCATAAATGTGATTAAATACATCAACAGATGTGAAAAAAAGAACCACATGATTTTCTCAATACACGCAGAAAAATCTTTGATAAAATCACAGCATCCCTTTTTGATAAAAACTCTCAAACACTTAGGTATAGAAGGAACATAACTCAAAATAGTAAGTGCCATCTACGATAAACCCACAGCTAACATACTGCTAAATGGACAGAAACTGGAAACATTTCCCCAGAAAACTGGAACAAGACAAATCTGCCCATTCTCACCCCTTTTGTTCAACATTGTGTTGGAAGTCTTAGCTAGGGCAATTAGACAAGAGAAGAAAATCAGGAATATCCAAATAGGAAAAGAAGAAGTCAAGTTATCCCTCATTGCTGACGATATGATTCCACATCTTGAAAATCCAAAAGAATCTCTTAAAAACCTACGTAACAGGTAAAGGATTTTGACAAAGTTTTGGGGTACAAAATAAATGTTCAAAAGACAGTTGCATTCTTATACACCACCAATAAGCAGTCAGAGAACCAAATAAAAAGCAGCAATCCTATTTACAACAACTACCCCCAAAAATGAAATACCTCAACATATTCCTAACCAGAGATGTGAAAGTCCTTTACAATGATAAATACAAAACACTGGTCAAAGAAACCCAAGAAGATACAAACAAATGGAAAACTATTCCATGCTCATTGATAGGAGGAATCAACATTGTTAAGATGTCCATTTTACCAAAGGCAATCCTCTGATTCAATGCAATATCCATTAAATTACCAACATCATTCTTCTCAGACCTGGAAATGACAATACAGAAATTCATATGGAAACATAAATGACCACGAATAGCCAAAACAATCCTTAGCAAAAGAGACAAAATGGGGGGGGGGGGGATCACACTTCCAGACTTCAAACTTTACTACACGACTACAGTAATCAAAACAGCCTGGTATTGGTACAAGAACAGGCATTTAGACAAATGGAACAGGATAGAGATTCCAGAAGCAAAGCCTCAATTTCTCAACCAACTCATCTTTGACAAAACCTCCAACAACAAGCATTGGGGAGAGGAGACCCTTTTCAGTAAAATGTTGTTGGGAAAACTGGCTGATCATATGCAGAAGATTGAAACAGGACCCCTACCTATCACCATACACAAAAATTAACCTGGATGGATCAAAGTCCTAAATGTAAGATCTCAAACTAAAAATCTTAGAAAGTGCAAGACATACTCTTATGGAAATTGAAACTGGCAACCAATTCTTGATCAGAACCCTAAGTGCCCATACCATAAGAAATAAGATAGACAAGTGGGACCTCAGGAAACTGAAGAGCTTCTGCAAAATAAAAGAAACCATCAAGAGAGTCAGGAAACAGGCCATAGTATGGGGAAAATATTTGCCAGCTGTATATCTGACAAATCCCTAACGTCTAGGAGCTGCAAGGAACTCAAATGCACCAAAAGGAGGGAAAAAAAACCAGCCTCATTAAAAAGTGGGCAAAAGACATGAAAAGACACTACTCTAAAAGAAGATATATGGGTATCCAACAGACACATGAAAAAGTGCTCAGCCTTGGAGAAAAAGGAGTGCTTCTACACTGCCGGTAGGAATGCAAACTAGTGCAACATCTCTCGAAGACAGTGTGACAATATCTGAAATAACTAGAAATTGACCTTCCATATGACTCAGCGGTTCCCCTATTGAGAATATACCTGAAGGAACTCAAATCATTCCACAAAAAAGATACTTGCACATTCATGTTTGTTGCAACTGTGTTCACTATAGCAAAAATATGGAACCAACCATCCTGCCAATCCCAGTTGGACTGGATAAAAAAAATGTATTACATATACACATTGGAATATCATGCAGCCATAAAGAAGGACAAACATTCGGACTTCACTGCAACTTGAATATATTCAGCATCTATCATACTCAGTGTTCTATCACAGAAACAAAGAACAGAGTACCATATATTCTCACTCATCAGCGGTTCTTGAACAATTATGATACTATAAGGAAGAAATTAGGTGTAATGGGAAACTGTCAGGGGAGGGAGGGGCACACCTCATCAACAAAGGTACCTGCATAATGAACATTAGTATACCTAACCCTGACTTGTACCCCACCACTTTAACATTTAAAAAAAAACATATGCTATTTTTTTGACAAAACCTGATATATTTTTTATTCAGAACCATTAGAATCATGAGCTATAATAGCCTATTTTTTTTCTGTCATTTGAATTCATTGTGCAATCTGGTTGAGTATGAATTTGAGTCAGGTATAGTTAGCATAGCACATAGCTTAGAAGTAATCAGACATATTTTCTTAGACAGGTCCAATTTAGAACAAGTTAAAGGTTCAGATGTCTTTTTTTATCTGTACATGACCTCACCTGACTTGCCTGGCATGTTAGACCTGACCAACTTGTGGATTGGTGTGAAGAATTACCATTGCAGTACATCATAGAAACTACAGGACATTACTCAAAACACAGACATGAGGTTCTAAAAAAAACCTAAATCTAGTTACACAATAACTTTCATTATTTTTTTTATAATCAATATTTTTTATTATGATGTTGTGGGGTACAGTTAAGGGTTAGGTATGCAAATACGTTTCATTTAGGCACCCTATTGATAAGAGGTGCTTCCCCATCCCCAGATAGATATTTGCTACCGTTAATCCCATCTCCCTCCCTCCATAGTTTCCCACTACTGTCAGTCATTTTCTTATAGTATTAGGTTGGATGTTCAAGGTCCATTATATGAGTGAGAACATGTGATACTCGGACCTTTGTTTTTGTGAGAGGTCACTCAGTATTATAGACTCTAGTTCCATCCAGGTTGGTGCGAAATTCATGATTTTGTACTTTTTTATGGCTGCATAGTATTCCATCATGTATATGTACCACATTTTTTTAATCCAGTCCTCTTTTGATGGGCAGCGTGGTTGCTTCCAGGTTCTTCCTATTGTGAACAATGCTGCGATAAATATATGTGTGCAGGTATCTTTTTGAGAGAGTGATTTGAGTTCTTCAGGGTATATTCCCAGTAGGGGGATTGCGAGGTCATATGGGAGGTTGATATTTAGAGCTTTTAGGAATCGCCACATTGCTTTCCACAGAGGTTGCACTAGTTTACACTCCCACCAACAGTGTAGAAGTGTTCCCTTTTTGCCACACCCTCTTCAGCAGCTGTTATTTTTTGAGTTGTTGATAATTGCCATTCTGACTGGAGTTAGGTGGTATCTCAGTGTGGTTTTGATTTGCATCTCCCTGATGATTAGTGGGGTTGAACATTTCTTCATGTGCCTGTTGGCTGCGTGGATGTCTTCCTTTGTGAAGTGTTTGTTTATATCTTTTGCCCATTTTATTATGGGGTTGTTTGTTTTTTTCTTTTCAGCACATTTGAGTTCCTTGTAGATCCAAGATGTCAAGCCTTTGTCAGACCTGGTGTTGGCAAACACTTTTTCCCAGTCTGTAGACTGTCTCCCCACTCTCCTGATGGTTTCTTTGGCTTTGCAGAGGCTTGTCAGTTTAATAAGGTCCCACTTGTCTATCTTTTCTCTTATGACCTGTGGATTTTGGGTTTTGTTCAGGAATTGGATGCCAGTTCCGATTTCCATGAGGGTATGTCCTTCATTTTCTAAGGTTCTTATGGTTTGAAGTTTTACATTTAGATCTTTGATCCATTTGTAGTTAACCTTTGTGCATGGGGATTGATAGGGGTCCTGTTTCAATCTTCTGCATGTGGTCAGCCAGTTTTCCCAGGACCATTTACTGAATAGGTTCTCCTCTCCCCAGTGGTAGGTGGTGGAGGCTTTGTCGACCTTTACAATGAAAACTACAAAACACTGCTCAAAGAAATCAAAGATGATACCAACAAGTGAAAAAATATCCCATGCTCATGGATTGGAAGAATCAACATTGTGAAGATATCCATCTTACCTAAGGCAATCTACAAATTCAATGCAATACCCATCAAATTACCAGCAACATTCTTCTCAGATCTAGAAAAAACAACACAGGAATTCATATGGAAGCACAAACGTCCAAGAATAGCCAGAACACTTCTCAGCAAAAAAAAGAAAGCAGGTGGTATCACATTACCAGACTTCAAACTTTACTATAAAGCTACAATCATCAAAACAACTTGGTATTGGTATAGGAATTGGCATATAGATCAATGGAATAGAATTGAGATTCCAGAAGCAAAATCTCAATTTCTCAACTTTCATTATTTAGAAGATCCTTGTGACCTTAAAAGATTGAGAGATGATTATCAAAAATTGCAACCACATACCTGCAGTCCTTTACTCTTAATTCATGGTTTGCTTAATCATGGTTGTAAAATTATATAAAGCTTGTCAAAAGCAAGCATGTGTCCTTTGTCTTAAGACACCCACATGTCTTAAGAGACATGTCTTCTTTCTAATAAAGAAGAATAAATGTGTCTTCTTTCTAATGAATTGTTTCTTAAACTATAATTTGTACTTCCTCTGAGATTATTTTTCTGTAGCAATCTGAAAGAACTCATAGAGCAAATATACCACACCCTATTCAGCATCAAATTGATGTTTTTGTTATCCAAGGCTATTCTAAGGATAATTCCATTTTTAGGAACTGTGCACATTAACTATCCTAATTCTGTTTGAGAGCCACTTTCTTACACACAAAGTGTGCATCTCTCACATGTGAAATATGTCTTTCAATGCACACATTGTTCTAGCATTTACTTACAGGGAAAAGCAGTTTCATAAATATCTATGAATGCGAAACACTTTTGAGAAATTATGAATTGCTGAGTTAAGTAATATATAAGCATATGTCATGCAAGTGTTACTTGTTAAGTGGATTGATGTGGAATTTTGATATTAAACTGCTGTAAACTTCCAAAACTGACAATTTTTATGGTTAAATCTAAGGTAATATTTTATAATAGCAACAAACCAATATTATTAACAATACTGGTATTTTCGTTTCAACTTTTTAAATAGTCCATTTATTTTTTGTGAATTGAAAGATTTTATTTATTCAGGAGGAAGCTTAATTTAGTTCTAATTATAAAATAATTTGAGAAATTAGCATGAAATATACTTAAATGATTTTTTGTCTACCTTTCTAGTTTTGTCTTCTGCTAGTCTGTTCCCTTCTACTATAAATTCACAAGACACATTTTGCTTTTCTCTAAGCATATCTGGCAAAATGAAGTCCATTATTTTACTTCTTTTCTCTGCCTTTAGTGTCCTCCTTATAAATTTATTGCAAGAAGTGTGAGACAGGTCACTTAGAATTTTATCTCATTTATAAAGCCTTCCTAGAATCTTTCACACAGAACTGATTACTCCATGCTCTGTGCTTTTACACTAAGCATTGGTTTAACTGTGATTGGATGTATCTTATCTGCACCATTGCAGGGCAATTTCCTTGAAGTGAGAGATCATGTCAATTTATTTGTATATAATGTGCACAGTCAGTATATTGGCTGTATGCATACACAGGAAGAGCTCAGTGAATTACATATTGCTACTAAACTGCAGTGATGCTCTCCATTCCAAACTCTAGTCTCACTGTGACACATCTCTTAAAGCGAGTTTCTTACACTAGAAATTTCCAGTTATCATCTAGTGTTTCTTGATTGCCCTACCAGACGTTTTCTATTGGTTTACCGGACTTCCTGCTGAGATAGTACAGCCAGGAGCTACATGTCTTGCCAATCAGTCAGAAAACTTGAAATGTTGTATTTTCTTTGGTGAACTAAACAGTAGGGACTCTGAATAGTTACTCTGGTAACAAAGACGAAAAATGCTTAAAGGGGCTGACACATTTGATTGAAGAGGTGAGACTACTGGATCTCCTAATAGAGGTTAACTGATATAACCCCCAAACCAAGTGCTTTCCTCGTCCAATTTAGAAACTTGGGGCTCTTTGTGACAGAAAGCTGTATCCCGACTCAGCCTAAAAGGATGATTATAATCTACTCTAGCTGAACCAATCTAGGCTGACTTAGTGTATGATGTGGCACCTTCCTACGCTGTCTCCTTACATGAGACAGTGGAATTTAAATCGTTCGAAGTTTACCCTGAAAGCAATGACTTTCTCCAGATGCTGCAAGTTGCTTTCAGTTGTTCTTTAAATCACAAGCGATTCAAGTCAGCAAGGTGATATGGTGTGAATTGTACATTTCTCAGAAATTTGAATTCTAATATATCCAAGATGAAAAAAAATTCAGACTTGTAGAGCTGAGTTGCAATTGTCTTTGTTAGACTTTCTAGAGTATTGGAGTTGATAGGAGGCAAGACATTACTGGATAATTGAGAAAATGTTGAAGAGAACCTGATGATTGACATGTATAAAACAAACTGGAAAATTACGTTAACTTTTCCTGGAAACTTGATCTTCCTATTGTTTTGTGAGATCAAATACAAACATGCTCTCCTTCTTGTTGATTTCCAACTATGTTTCGTTGTTAAATTTTACACATGCTTGTTATGTCTTCTATTTTAGGTTTTGTGAACTGCAATTACTACCAAAAAAGTAGTCACTTTATGATAATTTATTAATTTTACCTTTACAATAAGTATATTCTTGTGTACTTATGATATAATTTTTAAAAATTGTGATGTGATGCATCTCCTATACATGTAAGTATATTTCTGAATAAACATAGATGCATAAATCATATATAGTGACAAAAAATAAATATGATCTACAATTAATGAGAAACAAGTTGTAGAACAAGTACATAATAATCCCATTCTTGAAAATTATATAATGCTTAACAGTCACTTCTTGGAGTAAAATGGAGGGAACTTAGGAGGAGAGAATTTTTTTCTATATAGCAAACAAATTGATGCAATAAAAGAAGATTTTTGAATTATTACAAAATAAATCCATATTACCTTTTATAAATGTCTTTTTTCAAAACAAATTAAATTCTAAAAATAAAACAAACTGTCATGTGTGTCTTCTGTATTCTGTTTTTTATTATGTATTATATTCTAAATTAGAGCAGAAATATCAATTCATGGTCAAACAATTCTTCATTTTTTTTTTTAGTTTGCTTTCTTTCTAGCTTTTTAGATGGTCTTTAGGTCATTGGTCTTTCACCTTTTTCCCCTAAACATTACAATTATAGCTATACGTATTTCAGTCTGTTGATGTTATTGGCTATATCCCACAATGCTTTTGTAAATTTTGCTTTAGTTTATGTACAAAAATGTGCTAAAATCATAATGGTATGCATCAATTAATTTGTTCATAGAGAACATACTCATGACACCAACACCAAGATGAAAAGGCATTATATAATAGGACTCCAAAAACCCTCATGTCTTTTTTCAGTGACTACCAAGCACCCCAAGGGCAACACTATCAAAATTACTAACTTCTTACATTAGTTTTACATGATTTAAATTGTGGACACATGGAGTCACACAGCATGAGCTATTTTTGCCTGGCTACATTTGCTCAATATTAATTTTGTGAGATTCTTCCATATTGTTCTGTATTGTTGACATTATTTATTTATTCATTTTTGTTGATATGTAGTAGACCACTGTAGGAATACATTGCCATTTTAAAATTATTTCTAATTTACTTTAAGTTTGGACTATGATGAATAATTCCTCAGTGAGTATGTCTGTGTCTGTGTGTGGGTGTGAGTGTGGTTATGGGGTGTGTCTGTGTGTGTGTGTCCATAAACTAATGTACAGACAACTTTTGTGTATATACTCAGGAGTGCATCAGGTATTTAACTTTAGTAGACACTGGGTGTAAGGCGACACACACTAATGTACAGACAACTTTTGTGTATATACTCAGGAGTGCATCAGGTATTTAACTTTAGTAGACACTGGGTGTAAGGCGACAACATGAGGACACCTTAGATATGGCCCCACGTAGGGCGCTGGAACATGGGGAAGGCTCATGGGAATGTACAACTCAGGATATTCCCTTTGCCTGAGGCTCCATACCTGGGCATGCTGGCCATGCTAAGGCAATGGGCAAAGGGTTCTCCGCCTGTTGACCACATCTTGAAGTCACTTGGGCACTGCAATTGCACTCGGTTGCCTTTTTGCCTGCAAGTCCATAGACTTTGTACAGATTTTATTCATCTTTAGTGTGCTCTTTTAGCCTGGCTATATCTTGTGTTTTATTCTCTAGTTCATTGTTCTTTTCTTTTGTTGTGTCTAGTTTGCTTTTACATTTATTATTCCTTATTTTTATTTTCAATTATTACATTTTCAAATTTTGTGGTATAGGCTATCTGAAAAACTTCTGCTCTTTGAGAGAAATCCACAGCTGTACTATTTATTTTCCTTAAACATTTAACTATAGGTATTTTAATGTTCATTTCCGGAAACTGCAGGAAACGGCTTGTCTGCATGTGTTTCTCTACTGTCTAATTTTCTTATTTCAGTTTGTTTTCATTGTGTTTGGAAATTCATGATTTAAGAGTGGATATTATTATAAAGATTTTGGTGGTCTGAATAATATATTCCTCAACTGTTGTTTATCCTGCCACTAGAGGGAGTCATGAGTGAGGTCAGACCACATAATTTAATAACGAAAAAAAAAAAAACAAATTGTGGAAGAAGTTACGGTTGGTTACAGTTATTATAGGATCAATGACTTCCTGCATTCTCCAACTGAGAACCTGTTATATTTTCTAGAAACCCTCATTCTTGGTGTGTCCTCACTTTCACTTTTTTCTTCTGCATTATTAAAATCTACTGCTAAAATCTACTGCTTGTTAAGCAACTTTTTGTGTCTTATGTATTTTTTCTGGTGTAGCTTAAGATTTCAGCAAGTGCCTTAACTGGAAGGAAATGCAATATTGAGTTAATTTATTTATATTTATCTTTTCTCATGAATCTTGACTATCTTGGTAGCACCAAAGTTTTTTGTTTTTACTTTCTTACTCTAGACTGTAAAATGGCCAAAACCTATGCTAGCTTTTCTGCTTCCTTACTGAAATTCTCCTCTTTCCTTTTGCTAAGAAATGGCCAAATCATTGAACTTACAAAATAGCTTTTTAAAAAAAATTTCTGCAGTCTCTATTTCTCTGAGCTCTTCTATCCTCAAGTTCCAATTGTCTCAAAACCTCCTGCTACCTTGAAACATAATGTAATGTATATATGGACATTATATTCAGTTTTTTCCCTCAAAATGTTGATTTTCTGTGGCTCATATTTGACATACTGAGAAATGATATCTCTAGAAGGGTTTGTAAAATGGGCACATAAAATATATTCAAAGAATGAAGATTTCCAGTTGAGAATAATGGTATTTTCATACGTATCAATTTAGATCTATATGTACTCTATGCCAAATTGGTATTAACAGAAAGATTTATATAATCAGGATGATTCTTATTATTATATTTTTTGGTTGATCCGAAAATGTTCACTTAGAAGTTGTGTAAAAGCTATTAAAAACGTTCAATTGCATATGTATACACACATATATTCTTTCTTCCCATTTTGTGTTTAAATACATTTTATGCTTTTTAAATTAAATTACTTTTCCAACTCACCATCTGGCTTCTTAAAAGAGGTAATTTACAGCAAAGAGCCAGGACTAACTTGCAAAAACAGAACATATTTTAATCATCTAGTTACCTCATAAGCCTGGGACCATTAATTTAACACCACATTTACATGGATTTTGTTGTGTTGTTGTTGTTTAATAAATTAGACTATTAACATTGGAACTACAAACTTTACAAACAGCAGATGGTAATATAGAAAATTCTAATTTTATTTAGCAATTGTATGATTTGATATTCTATATTTAACAAAGTCAAAAATATAATAATAAGAAAAAATAATAATTATGTATAAAAACATGTTTTATTGGAAAGGGGACATAAACCCACATTTAAATGTGAAAACTGCATTTATGACTTCAGATTTTTATGTTCTTGTTCAAAGCAGATTTCAGTGTTCTTGAACCAGTTAAAAAAGTTGTTGTTTTTGTTTTTTAGAACAGGGTCGCAATTGTGTTAGTAATTAACTAGGGAGATTATTATAGTGGTGCTGTTTATTATCAGAAATCTTGAGTATTTTTTAATTTTTCTTTTAAAGTATTTACTAAGTAAATTTTTCATAGTAGTACACTGACATTGTACAGAGCAAATGAAATTGTACTGCAAAGGGAAGACAATACTAGCAATAAAAATAGCAACTATAGTGTTGATTGGAAAATAATCTTCCTTGCTCTGAAATTTTTGTCTGTAACATTTCAACAGAACTTCACAATTAATGCAATGAATTAGGTATTAAAATCTCCATTTCAGAGATGAGAGTGCTTAGGTAAGGAAAGATTAGGTAATTTGCCCAAAATATACTATGTTGGTGGTGGTGGTTAAATTTTAAAATAATCAGGATAATGAACTGTTAACAAGTCTTAGTATGCCCCTCAGTTTGACTAAATTTTGGACAGGCTTTTTCCTGACTGTACATTCCTGATTTTTCCCCTTTTAAAAAAGGCAATTACTGTAGAAAGCCTGTAATTGCACATTCTTTCTCTGCCTTGTGAGGTGTAAACAATTCTTTTAGGTCTCTTGCTAGTTTTACAGTGTAGAATGATTTTTCTTAAGGAAGCCATCCCTTTGAAATATAATCATTAAGGAAGCTAGCACCCTTATCTCCCACTCTCTGTGGGATGGCAGAGGCCTGTTTGGTGAGTGATTCACTCCATGATGTAAACCTCCCACCTGCCACAAGAATACAAGAAAGTTTATCTTTTTTGAGAGGTAAGGCCAATTAGCAAACAACATAGCTGGCCTACATGCCTCTCCACCCTACTCTTAGAAACCCTACTCTCTCTTGAATAGAGCTATGTTCACACTGTGTCTGACCTCACTCCTCCTTTGCAGTACCCTTGAATATAATCTTTATTTCTGTTCCTCTTTATCCAGTTAAATTTTTGCTTTGAATTGTTAAGGCTCAGTTTTGTTTTTGATAAAAAAACAAACTCCATGCTTCCCTTCCAGAATGGCTATACTATTTTTTAAAAACTTGCTTTTGAAATATATATGCACACATATATATGTTGTATACACAATATATATGTATGTATACATCAAAAATATTTTGAATTAAGTCATGCTATTATATTTCCTCTTTCCCATAATTATTGACAAATATTTTTCAAAGCTGCATATTTAATGGTGTACGTGCTTGTGTGTGTTTGTGTTTCAACTCCCAAATACACTATAAAATTCCACTAGTTCATATTAGTGACATTCTTGCTTTTTCATTCAACAATCTAAGACCTTGCTTTTAGTGTGTACATGCACACACAAATTAGATAACTACATAGAGATAGGTTTGGCATAGATACTGAAAATAAAATGGGCATAAAACTGAGAAAATAGACATATTCTCAGCATGTGGCAAGCATTTTAAGGACTTTTTTGATTATTCACTTATCTTCACCACAAACTTATTTCTAAGGTACAATTTAAACATTACCTTGCATTGTGCGTTGTGAATGGGAAAACTGAGCCACAGTCAAGTTTCGTATTCACTTCAAAGGTAATAAGACCAAGGCATAAAAATGTTAGCAAATTCTCCAAGGTTTAAAAAGTTAAGTTACTAACTGACCCAACTAGGATTTGAAATTCAGTCAATTTACCTTTAGAATCTGCCCAATGTCTCTCTTTACCCCATACATATAACACTTTTACCAACACAGTGTGGAGACCAAAAAACCCTACTGACTAAAGTAGCCATCTAATTCTTGAGTCTATATAATTTTGAAGCATTAGTAACCCATTATTATCTTAAAAGCTCAAATAACACAAAATAAATTGTAGACCCCTTAAAAAAAACTCTGTATTGTATTTGCTTACAGATAATTAAATTTCTAGTTAGAGACAAGAGAATGATGATGGATTTGCAGAAATGTACCTATTTAGCAGTTCCATTGTGAAGCAGAGAATGAGGATGTAGATGCTGTTGAACTAAATTGTTTCAGGAAAACAATCCTAAATTGGATATAATAGTATTCTCATCCAGAAGTTACAAGGAGAACAACCCGAAACACTTAAGTAGGACTATCTCAGTGTTTTATATTTATATGAGTTTCTTGAGCCCATAAAGGCTTTAACACACACACACACACACACACACACACAGATAATATGATTAAGTTTTACCAAAGTAGTCAGAAATACCATTTCTTTCATCCATTGTGGCCAAGTAAAGTGAATGCGGAGAAACAAGATCTCTCATTCAAACTCAGTCCTGCACAATTGTAGGCTACAGGAGACAGGACTAAAATGTCTCACATTGGAAAGGAAAAACACTGAAGGATTTCAACTGGCGGTATATGCAATGTCTGTCAATGGTGTGATGTGCCACCTCCACACACTACTAAAATAGCAAGTGTCACTGTAAGTGGTGGGAATGTCACATAAAAATAGTGTCTTGTCCTGTCCTGCCTGATTTGGCAGAATACTGTAGACCGGTTGGCTTAAACAACAGTCGTCTGTCACAGTTCTGGAGGCCAGATAGTCCAAGGTCTCAGCGCTAGCAGGTCCTGCATCTGGTGAGGAAACTCTGGTTTTCAGACAGCTGTCTTCTCATTGTCTCCTCACATGGTCGAGAAAGAAATCAGATACCTTGATTTTTTCTAATAAGCATCCTAATCTCATTTATGAAGTCTTTACCCTTATGATCTGACGCCTTCCAAAAGCCCTCTCTACTGTTACCATTATATTGGTGGTTAGAATTTCAGCATAAGGATTTTGGCAAAACACAAGCATTTATTCATAACAAATATGTATTAGTATACTCTATACTAGTTATCAGAATATTCTTAAGATAAGGCCATCATTAGAGAAAACCAGTCTTAAGAACTATATAAATAAAATGAAGTTTTTGTTGTTGTTGTTGTTGTTGTTGTTGTTGTTTGAGTTGGAGTCTCACCCTGTTGCCTAGGATGGAGTGCAGTGGATGGCATGCTCATGGCCATCACAACCTCGAACTTTTGGGTTCAGTCAATCTTTCTGCCCCAGACATTCAAGTAGCTGGAACAACAAGTGCTCCACCATGCTGGGTTACTTTTTTTTATTTTTAAGATGCAAGGGTACAATTCAGGGTTAGGTATACAAATGTCCATTATTCAGGTATCCTTATTGATGAGATGCGTTCCCTTCCCTTGGCAGTTTCTCACTACTGCCAGTTTCAATCTGACCCTTCCCTGATAGTTTTTCAAACTACTGCCAATTCCTTTCCTATAGTATTATAATAGTTGATCAAGGTCCACGTATGAGTGAGAACATGTGATACTTGGATCTTTTTCCTGTCTTCGATTACTCAGTATTATGACCTCTATGTCCATCCAAGTAGCCGTGAAGTTCATAATTTTGTCCTTTATGGCTGTGTAATATTCCATCATGTATATGTACCTCATTAATTTTATCCAGTCCAGCTTCGATGGGCAGCATGGTTTCATGTTTTTGCTATTGTGAATAAAGCTGCAACAAACATGTTTGTAGGTGTGTTTTTGGTAGAAGGACTTAAGCAGTAAATGGTGCTGGAAAAACTGGCTGATCAAATGCAGAAGATTGAAACAGGACCTCTATATATCACCATACACAAAAAATAACCCTAAATGGATCAAAGACCTAAACGTAAAACCTCAAACTATAAGAATCTTAGAAAATGCAGGAGACACCCTGATGAAAATTGGAACTGGCAACCAATTCCTAATCAAACCCCTAAGCGCGCATACCATAAGAAATAAGATAGACAAATGAGACCTCATCAAACTGACAAGCTTCTGCAAAGCAAAAGAAACCACCAAGCGAGTGGGAAGACACCCCACAGAATGGGAAAAAAATATTTGCCAACTGTATATCTGACAAAGGCCTAGCATCTAGGATCTACGAGGAACTCAAATGCACCAAAAAGAAAAAAACAAACGGCATCATCAAAATTGGGCAAAAGACACTTTTCAAAAGAAGATATACTGGCACCCAACAGTCACATGAAAAAGTGCTCAGCCTTACTAATCATCAGAGAAATGCAAATTAAAACCACATTGAGATACCACCTAACCTCAGTAAGAATGGCCATTATTAATAAAACAAGCAACAGCAGATGCTGGCGAGGATGTGGAGAAAAAGGAAGATTTCTACATTGCTGGAGGGAATGCAAACTAGTGTAACCTCTTTGGAAGACAGTGTGGCGATTTCTGAAAGAATTGACCTTCCATAAAATAAAATGAAGTCCATTCAAAGAAAAATAGTGAGATGTGTTAAAAACTGTTTAAGAAGTAAGTTGAAAAAATCAAATACAGCTGGATAAGTAGATTTGCACAAGAGGGTCTAACTTTCTGTATTGCCCAGCTCAAGATCTGATTATAGTTATTGAACACTCCAGGAAAATAAACATTTGTACAGTCAGTGTTGGTTGATGGGATAGACTATCTCAAAAGGTAACTAAGTAAATGGCCCCTCGAGGTAGTTGATTTTCACTTTACAACTTAAAGATATTATGGAGCTGAAAATTCAGGTGGAAAGGTAACTTAGATAAATTGCATGGCCTATTTGTACTATCTCATCCATGCCTTGGATTCTAGGATGGTAAGATTGTTGTTATTGCTGTTGGTAGAGAAATCTTTATTCTTGTGCCTTGAAAGAAAAATAAATTAACATAGGGGATACAGTCATATAAATTGTTAAGATAAAAATCAAAGGAAAAACTAATGTTGGTGAGGAAGACATGGTGGTGGTGAGGTAAAAGTGTTGTTTACACCAGGAAAAGTCAATTTAAGAAGTCCTCTCTGGCTGGGTGTTGTGCTTCACACCTGTAATGCCAGCACTTTGGGAGGCTGTGGTAGGAGGATTGCTTGAGCTCAAGAGTTTGAGACCAGTCTGGGGAGCAGAGTGAGACCTTGTCTCTGTCTCTACAGATAAAAAATTTAAAATAGCCAGGTGTGGTGGTACATGCATATCATCCCAGTAACTCAGGATTTTGAGGTGGAAGGACCACCTGAGTCCAGGAACTAGAGGCTGTGGTGTATCATGATCATGCTACTGCTCCCCTACGTTGGTGTCAGAGTATGACCATGACTCAAAATAAATAAACAAACAAATATATGCATACATAAATCCTGACAGCTGGACTTTAACTTGATGAATTTACCAAAGTTTAGGTGATTCTCATTCATCTACTGAAATAAGATGACTAAGATCCCCCTTTACCCACATACTTATAAACATAGAGTCAAATTCTGTCTAAGCTTTTGGAAAGCCAGTATAGCTAGACGATGCATTCCTGATGAGAAAAGGATTAGAAAAAATTCAGGGATACGGGATAATCTAAACTTAATTTTTTGAAATGTAGTTACTTCCTTTTTTGATACAGTGTTTCTTTTCATTTAATAATCTAGATAGTTTTTTCCAGTGAGTTTAGCAAACTTTTTATAACTCATCCCAATCTCTACAGATTTGACTAGCTTAAATCTCAGAGGTCAACTCTATTTTCCTTATCTCCAAGGTTTTGTGGAACATCTCACAATCTTTTATGTACTATTTACAAACAACAACATAAAATATAAAGTCCATAACCAAAATCCCATTTGAGGGACTGTGATAAAGCAAATGATTACTTCCATCACTTTTTCCTAAAGGAAATGTCTCAATCTTTCAAAAAATAAACCCATTTGTTATATTGTGAGTAAAGGATATGAAATATTATATCTCTTTGTTCTTTCATATATTTTTAATCAAGTTACAGTAAAAATCTAAAGTGCATCACCGACCCTCAGGAACCTCTACTAAGATAAGTTACCAATGTGACTGAATTACAGTCATGGCCTAATATATATATATATTTTTTTAATTAAAAGCCTTTCTATAGAAATTGCTTTCCTAGATAAACCCATGCCCTCATTCTGCTGCTAAGTCCTTGCATTTGTACTTCGTATGGAATGATAAGTCCATTCCTCTTCCTTAGTGTTCCATCAAAGATTCATTTTTCCTATTTTTTTTTAGTCTCACATTAAGCTTTATATGACATGATTTGGTGAATTCTGCAAAATAATGCAAGGTAAATTTATAGATCAAATTACCTGTCAATGTATTCCTTTTCATTTAACGTTCAGTAATGACTCATCAAGGACCAACAACATGATGGTTACATAGGGTGAACACATAAGAGTGCCCTGGTTAGCAAGGGTGGAGAAATGCTTACATATAAGCACTGGTATGACCATGAATTTAATAGCATATAAACAGAGAAAGAAGGTAATTATATCAGGGTGAGTAGAGAGCATGACAAAGAAAGCTTCTAGAAAAAAGAAACATGCTTTTGAGCTGATACTTGAAACGTGGAGACAGAATCACAGATAAGTGAACTTAGCAGAGGGAGAAGCAAACATGAAAGCACAGTGAACGTGAATAGCATGCTTAGAAAAGAATTTGAACTGAAATCTTAACATCTTCCATTTTGTATTTAAAAATAAAATCTAATTTAATGCTATAGATGGGTCACTTGTAATAGGATAATAGTTCACATTTATGATTTGACAAGGGAGAATAAAACACAGCCAGGGAGCATATAGCAGGAAATTAATATTTGGAGCTCGTTCCACACGCTTTTCCAGAAGCCTAAATTGAGTTCGATGTAAAGGGCAGGCTATGCACTCCTAGCCCAGGGTACTTCTTTTCCTGTTATTTTTCTCCTAATTCAGAGTAACAGAATTAGAAGATCCCTTCCCCAGGAGCAAACGCTAGGTGTCTCAAATAGTTTGTATAATGGAGTATAATGGAATAACTAAATCTCCATAGCAGGTTGTTTCAATTTTGTTACTGTAAGGATCAACAATAGAATGTTTACAGTTTGGTTATATTAATTTTTCTTTATTTGTACTCAGATTTTAGCTTTGCCATTTAGTAAATATCAGGCAAGTGATTTGGCTTAGGTCACTAAGCACTAGTTTTCTCACCAATAAAATGAGAATGCAATGATTCATTAATTCTGAGACATCGTTGATTATAAGACATTCTATTTTTTATGTACCTCTAAATAAAAGAGATTATTTTATTTTATTTTATTTTTATTTTACAATTACTGAACAAGCTCTTTTATGCCACCTTAGATAGAGGTTTTGCTATTATAACATCTCTTGCATACATATATATGTATAAAGGAAGTCAAAATATTGAATACGATATTCCAAAATATTTTCATATTAGGTCTGGTGTTTCTGACTCAATTTTCAAGTCAGTGTCGTTAACTTTCTTGTTATACAGGCAATATTATCTTTTATGCCATAAATAACAATAGTTATACAATCTCTCTCTTAAGAGAATCATAAGATATTTAAAACCAAAATGAAACTGAGCTCTTAAACTAGTTCTCAAATTTCAGTAAGCCTACTCTATTTTTTGCTTCAACTTTAGGAAAGCTTATAAAAATATTTGATTCACTACCCTTCCTTTCTACAACTCTTTGATTCTTCCGGATTAAAACAGTGTTTTATTAATGGCCCTTGGATTTTTCTCTGAGTCTTTGACATCAATATCTGAGTACTGATATTGCTACCCTAGATGATTATAAATGCTGAATCATCCACAATCACATCATGACTGGCCCCTGTCCAACAATGATATTGTAAGACAAACTCTGATTTTAAATATCTCAAATTGTGAAAGAGTTTATTCTCTTGAAACAGTAACACGGGTAACAATCTCCCATTACAAGTAATAATTGAGACAATTTAATAAACAATGGTTTATTGAGTACTTAAACTCTCTAGTACAAAATAAGCTCAGTTTGAAAGCTGATCAGCACTTTTCCTAGAAATAGTGACCATTTCCGAAAATCAATATATCTCATTAGCTCAAAGAATAGAGAATGATGACCCTATTTTCTCATTTAATATTGACTCTCACTCAGCATATAAAGTAACAGACTTGGAAACAATATTGCTATTTTCAATGAGGAAAGCTAGAAAATAGAAAAATTTGAAAAGTGATTTTGGTCAAAGGTAACTTAAGGTTCATATTTTTTTCTAGCAGTACATTAGAGAAAACCACGCAAGGCACAAAGACAAATATTAATGTCATAACATTGTAGTTGTATATTCTCACATTTATATAGAGACTTTGCTCTTGCATGCATTTTAATCTGCCAAGTGCCACATATACAATATTGTAAGACAAATGTGAAAAATTTGTACATTTTGAACACATTCCTTTATATATCAAGAAGATGAAATCAAGCCTTATTATGTTTTTACCATGAACCTGAGATATTTTATTATCAAACATTCAGCAACACATACATTTTTTTGTACATGTTTTTTTATAATTGTTAGTACTTCAAATATATCTTACTTGTTTTTAACAATGTCTATCAGGTTGAAACAATAACCATAGGAAAAATATTTTATATTAAGCATATTTTCTAAAATGAAACATAATATATTTCTAAATATCTTGTTAAAATTATGGAAAAGAGAATCTGGTACTTATCTAACATGATATGAATAAGAGATCTATTTTACTAATTTGACAGGTGTAACATGTCCATGTTATTCTTGCAAAGTTTTTTTATAATTTTAATTTTATTAAATATATAAATCAGTAGGTGATTTTTCTAATTTTGCCAATGATTTTTGTTTGCTAACTTTTCTATCTGCAAGCATTATTCTACAGTTGGGGAATTTGCTGTAGAGAGGAAATAGATGTCAATAAGCCTAAAATCTATGATTTATCTTTACCAAAAAATAAATATCTGGCACTCTGTAAGTTGCTAATGAGAGATTTCTTCCAGTCAAACACAGTTATGTTATTTAATGACTAGAAAATTGTTGTCTTCGGCATGCTTTCATGAGGATATACCGGGTTTGTTGCTTTTTTGAAAAATAAAAGATAAATAATTAAGTAATAAGGGGGGAGGGGGATCTTATGTATTTACGACTCCCAGAAAAGGTCACATAAAATATGGAATTAATGGGATATGTAGGTAATATAACACAACTGAAATGGTGTCCATTAAACAAGTATTGCCTCAAATTAATCCTTAGTGAGATTCTGCCTGCACCAGAGTGCATCAACACAGGAAGAAAGGACCTTAGTCAGAATTTTCTGTTTCCTTGTATCTTATCTTTTTTTTTTTTTTTGTCTTTGCATTATTAGTAATTGGTGCTAGGAAAGATCTACAATTATTGTGAGTCTGATTTGACAATTTAAGCCTTTCTGATGTCTCAAATAGTAAATAACATAAAGTCTATGAAGTTTTAAGCTTATTGTCTTTAATTTTTAAACACAAAATTTTCTGGAAGATTGGGGGAAAATTATCAAATAGAACCTACACATTGGTGTTTCAGTAGGACAGTACAAGTATTTTAATAGATTACATTTATATATAAATTGTATTGTTTTTCTATTCTACCAGTTTACCATCTAGATAACTAGTAATGAGCTGTTTGTGCAGAATGCAACACCTAAGATAGAATAAACTATGGGTGTAAACTATGATATATAAATATAGCTTCAAAGATGTAAAATCAATTGTTATTCATATTTCTCATAAAGATGATCATGTATATATGAGAAAATCATGACTAAAGATGTAGTCAAGAAATCATCAGACTAGAGGAAAAAGAATCATGACAATATAATATCTTGTATCATTTTACTTTCTAGAATAATAAAAAATTTCATTGAAGGAAGTGAATGTAGAGGAATGGAAGCATTTTATTTTTGTTTGTTTTAAGACCTTATGATTGCAAAAGAACATAAAATACAAATTAATTTCAATTTTGCTTCAACTTTCATGTGAGACCCTTGGGACATCCTAGTAGCAGTGCTGAATCCCTGAACCTGAGTATATTGAAGTTGAATTGGAAATGCTAAGAAAATTGAACAAATAGTTATGAGATATTGTATTTTAAATTTCAGAATTTCCCCTTTTTCTTAACTGTGAGGTAATTTAAAAGATCTGGCTCATAAAACTTTACAGAATGTACTGATTAATTTTGTCAGTCTAAACATTATGGAAATACAACAAATTCAAATAAAGCTTCTCAAATAAGCATTATTAATAAAAATTCACATAAACAATTGTAAAAAAATTATGCCTTTTAAATTTCCACTTCTAACCAATAATCAAATATCTGGGAGGAGTCATATTTCCATTGTGATTTTTGTGTTCATATTTTTGTTGTTTGATGTCTCCACTTATTTTTCTTGTTACATTCAGTTTAATCTTTTTTGAGTTATTTACCCTCACCCAAAATTGATGGATGACAAATATGTATAACTCCAAAAATAAAATACGAAAATGCTATAACACTTTAAATTTGCAATAGCTTTAGTTGCTTTGATTCAACTCCAACATCATATATATACACAAACACACATATATATCTTACATAATATATATGTATGAAATGTGGTAAAAGCTATTTTTCTAAAAATGACCATAATTAAAATCTGAATAACTAAATAAATTTTGATTGCTTAATTCTCACCTGAGATTATAGTGCCAGTGTAATATAAATTGAAATAAAATGTTGTCATCTGAAGTTTTGTTAGATTGTCTTATTGACACATCATCTGCAAAATGTGTTGCATAATGTTTGATGCATTCACCTTTTTTACACACCAAAATTACTTCATTTTTAAATGTCAGGATTAAAATTTATAATTATTATGGCATATATAAAAGAAATAGGCACATAGAGGCCTCTCGCATGGGCTCTACTAGTTTTAGTCTGTGCATTTTGAAGCAGTAAGTATGAAGACCAAAATTCTAACATGTTAGCATTTGATAGAAAGGACTTCATCTTGTTAGAGGCTTTAGCACCATTCTGACATTTTTTTTTATTAAATCAATATTTTTTATTATGGTTTTGTGGGGTACAGTTAAGGGTTAGGTGTACAATTACGTTTCATTCAGGCACCCTGTTGATAAGAGGTGTTTCCCCTTCCCCAGACAGATATTTGCTACTGTTAATCCCCCCCCATAGTTTCCCAGTACCATCAGTCGTTTTCTTATAGTATTACATTGGATGTTCAAGGTCCATTATATGAGTGAGAACATGTGATACTCAGATCTTTGTTTCTGTGAGAGGTCACTCAGTATTATAAACTCAAGTTCCATCCAGGTTGCTGCGAAATTCATGGTTTTGTTCTTTTTTATGGCTGTGTAGTATTCCATCGTGTATATGTACCACATTTTTTTAATCCAGTTCTCTTTTGATGGGCAGCATGGTTGTTTCCAGATTCTTGCTATTGTGAATAACGCTGCGATAAACATACATGTGCAGGTATCTTTTTTATAGAGTGATTTGAGTTCTTTAGGGTATATTCCCAGTAGGGGGATTGCGGGGTCATATGGGAGGTTGATATTTAGAGCTTTTAGGAATTGCCACACTGCTTTCCACAGAGGTTGCACTAGTTTACACTCCCACCAACGGTGTAGAAGTGTTCCCTTTTCGCCACACCCTCTCCAGCAGCTGTTATTTTTTGAGTTGTTGATAATTGCCATTCTGACTGGAGTTAGGCGATATCTCAGTGTGGTTTTGATTTGCATCTCCCTGATGATTAGTGAAGTTGAACATTTCTTCATGTGTTTGTTGGTTGCTCAGATGTCCTCTTTTGTGAAGTGTCATCCTGGATCTACAAGGAACTAAAACGTGCTGAAAAGAAAAAAAAAACAAACAACCCCATTATCAAATTGGCAAAAGATATGAACAGACATTCTGACATTTAACTTGGCAATGACTTCATCTCTGGTTTTGAACTATAGTGGAAGTTGCTTAATTCTCACATGGGATTATAGTGTCAATGTAATATAAGTTGAAATAAAATGTTGTCATCCGTAGTTTTGTTAGATTGTTTTATTAATATGTCATCTACAAAGCGTGTTACATAATGTTTAATGCAGTCACCTTTTTTACACACCAAAATCGTTTCAATTTTAAATGTCAGAATTGACATTTTTAATTATCATGGCAGACATGAAAGAAATAAGCACATACAGACCTCTCGCATGGGAGCTACTAGTTTTAGTCTGTGCATTTTGAAGCAGTAAGCATGAAGACCAAAATTCTAGCATGCCAGTATTTTATAAAAAGGACTTCATCTTATTAGAGGTTTTAGCACCATTCTGACATTTAACTTGACAATGACTTCATCTGTGGTTTTGAACCATAGTGGAAGTTGTGTTTGCATGTAGAGGTAAATATGTATAATAAGTAAAATATTTATATTAATAAATATACTACAAGTATACTTAAAGTATTCCTTTAAATCGCATAAGATAGTGGTCATAAAAGAAAGTAGCTAAAAATGTTAAATGTAAAATGAAGACTTAAACCGGAAAAAGGATGATAATGCAAGGTCATGTGAAGAACTCAGAAGACAGAGAAAAAGCCATGGTTCAAAAGAGCCTTTCCACAGAAAGGAGGAAACTCTAAATCTGAATGGCAGCTTCAATAGCTGAATTTAAGGTAATTCATATGATAGATTATACCTAGCAGAGCAAAGGTAACAAACAATCGACAACAAACACAAACTAAAAGATGAACCTCATCCAATTCTTAATTGCTCACCTGCCCACAAACCATGTGAATCTGTTCAAATCTGCCTGGATGGTTTTAGATGGATGCCCAATGCCAAATGAATCCTTGTAGAAGACTTTTGATTCTCCCATTACATTTTTTTTCTCTTCTACCCCTATTCTTTCCCTTAGTATAAAAGTACGCCAATGAGAATCAGAAATATCTTTTAAAAATGACAAATATCTCTAAATTCTTCTTCCCTTACTTAAGAAACCATAAAGTAAATGTTTGTAAAGGAGGAATAAAAAATTAAAGAATGCAATTCTTAAATTAAAACAGAACCTACCATACCTCGGGACATTGGAAACAAAATATATTAACCCCATATATTGTAATAACTGTCACTGTAGTTTTGTATATCATTAGCATGATAAGGAAGTAAAATCAGTGACACTTGTGTTAGAGAAATAAGTTTCATACCCAAATATAAAATGAGAAATTCAAATTGAAGCAAAATATTTAAAAATACATAACAACTAACTTGGAATTTAAAGCACAGAAGTTATAAAATGTTACATGGGGGTAAAGGTAAAGAATCGATTAAATCTAAGAAAATTCTAGTTAAGTTAGTAATCACCTATAACATTTGGTTTGAAAGAGTAGAGAGAACATCTAACAATTATTGATCACTTATTTTCTGCTGTGCTTTATTCTAAGTACAGTATTTCAGTGCTGCATATAAAGCTTATAGCAATTTTGAAGTGGTTACTATAGTTGTCCTCTTTAAAAGATTAGCAAACTGACATAAGTTGATTAAATATTTTGCCCAAGGTACCCTAGCTAGTAAATTATTAACCAAGATCCTAACAAAAGCAGTATGATTCCAAGCAGTTCTAGAAATTGAGGGTATGAAGCAATTCATTCAAATTACAAAATGACTTCAATGGCATATATGGGACACAATGTACTACTTAAAACAGGAAAATATAGCATCTTACAGTTTTTATATGTTCAAATAAATAATAAAAATGCCCTATTTGACTTTAAATCCTATGGGTCTAGCACTACTTGTGTGTGCCAAGAACTTTCAAAATTTACTGTCCAAAGGCAATTCCAGTAATTTCTATTGGATGAAAGCTTACTTTGTTTTGACGTAACTAGTTTCCATGAAGAATCGTATTCCTCTGTAGAGTGCAATATAGTATAACAGTAACCTTTTCGGGAGTAGGTAGGAGGTCATGTAAAATTTAGTCAATATCACATGAAGCTTCATTACTGTTTGTTTTGTTGAATGTCAAGAACACTGTTAACCATATTTTAAAACCAAGACCTGCTTTCTCATTGTCTAACTTTGCTAGACTTTTAATGATGATTTAGTGCCATTGCGATGTTTTCTTAATTACCAAATAAAGTTTTAGGGAAGCAATTAAATTTTTTTCTGCTCCTGGCATGTGCAAGTTACTTTGAATATAGTATCTCATTTACTCCACACCACCATCCTATTAGATTAAGATAAAATGTTCCTAAGTTATGGACAAACTGCAATTGAGTCATGAGACCACGACTTTAAGCAGGGTCTCTCTAGCTTGAATGTCCATATAGCATCCACCCATCAACTGGTCCGAGGTGAGGTTAACGCTTTGATTATAGTGACATTATATTTTGCAAATTATCTTCCAAAAATATTTTAAAATAAGTATTTTATAAATGTTATAAATAAAATTTTAATCCTTGTATGATATAATATGTGCAATAACTCATTAAAATATATATTTTCTGATTGTGTCCACTAACAGTGTTTATTAACTATATGTACAATTTTTGGGGGGTATTTCTATAAAAACAGACATTTGAGCTTTTGTAAAAGCATGTACTTGTTTCCTGCAAGTAGGTATATTTTTTTCTGGAAAAGATTTAAGAAGTCTTACTTTGAAGGATAGGTATGAGCTATAGTTACTAATCTAGCTACAGAAAATCATTCAAGGAGAAAAACCAAAAGTACTCAAATATTTATCCATTGATATAAATATTTTTTCATAGTTGGGAATCAAATTTATCTTTGTATTTTCTGAGTATAAATTATTTTGGCCATAGAAAAGAATACAAAGATACATAAGATATCATCTTTATATCAAGACAATTCAAAATTGGAAGAAAAGAAACAACAAAAAACCACATAGAAATTATCCTGTTTATAAATGCTATTGAAGAGAACATGATAAGCCTGGAAGCATCACCATCTTTTGGCGAAAGGAAACCTGAATAGATAGGTCTGGATGTTGAGTCAGAACAAAAAAGGTTTCCTGGTATAGCCTGAAGTGGCATAGTTAAGATAGAAGATAGGAATATTTCTTAAAAAGAAACAAGATTCAGAGTTTAAAAACTCAAGTCAAACATAAAAGAATAGTTTATTATCAATAAAAGTTTATAAATTTGCAGAACATCCATCACCAATGAGTCTGATACAAGAAACAAATAAATGAGACTACCAGAAGTAAGGATGTCAATGGTAACTGTGCTCTGGATCTTTCTTTTTTCTTTTTCTTTTTTTCAGAGCTAAATCCAGATTGAAGAGCTAGGGAATAAACCCTGGTGCTTTAGTAAGTGGACCTACAAAAAACACTTGGAAAGTGTATGATACATAAAAGATGATCAGTCGGGATCATTGACACAAACTATTGCAAAGACCATGTCTATATCATGTACTGTTAAGTTCTCTGTGTCTTGCATAGTTCTTAGAATGGTCAACAACTTAAGTACTCAAATCATTGTACTCATTTATTGTTGTTGTTGTTGTTGTTGTTGTTGTTTGGGTGACAGTTTCTCACTCTGTTACTGGCTTACTGCAGTCTCAACCTCAACCTTCTAGGCTCAGGCTCTCCTTCCGCCTCAGACTCTCAAGTAATTGGGAATATAGGTGTGCGCCATCATGTCCGGATAATATTTTTGTATTTTTGGCAGAGACAAGTTCTCACTGTGTTGCTCAGGCTGGATTCAGTCTCTTGAGCTCAAGTGAATTTTCCCACCTCAGTCTCAAAAAGTGCTGAAATTATAGGCATGAACCACCACACCCAGCCCACAAGCACCATTTTGAAATCAATACTTGTTAGATTAACAAATTAAGAAGACAGAAACAAAGGACAATCTCTGAGATATTTGTTACAGCAACAATTCCATTTACTGGTATCAATTTTTTGTCTTAGTCATGTTGGAATGTGCTATGGTTTGAATATTGTTTTTCCCCTCCAAAACTAATGTTGAGGCTTGATACCCACTGTGGAAGTGTTGGGAAGTGGTGTCTTTAAGTAGTGAATAGGTTATCAAGAGGGATGAATGCCTTTCTTACAAAAGTAAGTTTAAAGGACTGAATTAGCTACCCAGAGACAAGTTGTTATAAAACAAGGCTGCCTCCTGTCATGGGTCTGCCTCCCCTTCTGCTGCCCGATGTATTATGATACAAAAGATGACCAGATGATAAATCTTGAATTTTCCAGCCTCCACCATTGTGAGCTAAATAAGCCTCATCCCTTTATAAATTACTCAATTTTGGGTATTGTTATAGCAACAGACAAAGACTGAGACAGACTGCTATAACAAAATACCATAAGCCTTATAGTTTTAAAGCAACAGAAATATATTTCTCACAGTTCTGAGGGCTGAGAAGTCCAAGATCAAGGTGTCAGTGTCTAGTGAAGTGAAGGCTCACTTCCTCATTGAGGACCATATTATCCCTGCTTCCTCACATGATAGAAAAGGTGAAAGAGCTACCTCCGACTTTTTTTATAATGGATTAATTTCATTCATGGGGCTCCATTCTCATGACCTAATTACTTCCCAACACCCCACTGCCTAATACGATCACATTTGGGCTTAGAATTTCAACATAAATTAAGTGATCACAAATATTCAAACCATAGCACTTGGGGATTATATTCCCCATCCTAAAGTTATAACACACTAACTTAAATTTTACCAGCTCCTATACTATACAAAAACTCTAGTCTTTAACAGTTCTATTCCCATTCCTTTTGGTTGTTAATGTTATACAATTACATTTGTATATATAGTGTGCTCAAAAGCATAAGCAAAAAAAATATTTGGTGTACACTATCTCTAAGTCATGTGATAAACCAAATGTAGAGTTACAAACAAAAGCTGTAACAATACTAGATTTTAGACTAATAACTGTATTTTTAAAATATAATAGTGTCGTACATCATGTGGAAACAAAAGGTACATTAGAAACCATAAGGTTAGCTTTTATAATTCCCTCTGTATTTACATTTATTGAATTTTTTATTTCTTCATAAAACTGCTAGTATCCTTTCATTTTATCCTTCAGGACTCCCTAGTGATTTTCTTGCAGGGCAGGCCTAGTGGTAATAAACTCCCTTAGCTTCTGCTTATCTGGCAATGTCTAATTTCTCTCTCACATTTGGAGGATAGTTTAGCTGAATATTAAATTCTGGGTTGACATTCTTTCTTAAGTACTTATAATATATTAGTACATTATCTTCTAGTCTACAAAGATTCTAGTAATGAATCTGCTTATCACTGTATTTATAAGCACACCTATGTGTGATGAATTGTTTCTCTTTGTAGCTGCTTTAGGGATTCTTTCTTTGTCTTGTGAAAGTTTGATTGATTACAAATTGTTTCAGTGTGGAACTCTTTCAGCTTATCTTATTTGGATTTTGTTAAGCATCTTGGATGTTTATATTCATATACTTAATCAAATTTTCAAAGTTCACAGCCATTCTTTTTCAGATATTGTGTTGACAACTCCCTCTTTTATTCTTGTAGGATACGCATAATGTGTAGGTGGTATATTTGATGTTATTCACAGGTCCTTTAAGTTCTGTCAACATTTCTTCACAGTATTTTTTTCCTCTTAGTTTTTTCTTTAGGAAATATAGTTTATTTAAAAGTAAATTAAAGGGAGAGATAGAAAGATAAGATTCATCTCCCCAAGGTAGTGAAGGGGGTCAAAGCCAAGAAACATGGCCTGGTCATAGCTCAAGAGCACATAGTCACAGAATTGCTTAGCAAGGCAATGGCCACTTGGTCTTATTTTAAAGCTCACTTTTTTCTACTTTCTTAAACCTGCCTTTGAATCTTTCTAGTAAAATTTTTATTTCAGTTATTGTACTTTACAGTTTTAAATTTCTTTTTAATATTCTTTTATGCTTTCTAGCTCTTTAATAATATTTCCATTGTGTCCATAAGTTATTTTGTTAACATTTTACACATCATTCTATCTTTGAATATCATTTTTTTTTGAGTTGGAGTCTCACTCTGTCACCCAGACTGGAGTACAGTGCATGCTCCCAGCCATCGCAGCCTCAACCTGCCAGGCTCCAGTGATCCTTCTGCCTCAGCCTTCCAAGTAGCTGGAACTACAGGCGCACACTACCACTGCCAGCTAACTTTTTTTAATTATTTATTGTAGAGATGAGGTCTCGCCTGCCCAGACGGGTCTCAAACCCACAGGCTCAGGCAATCCACTCGCCTCGGCCTCTCAAAATGCTGGGATTGCAGGCTGAGTTACCGAATCCGTCCTGAATATCTTTAAGACAGTTGTTTTAAAGTCTTTGGTAAGTCTGACATCAAGTCTTTTTCGGGAACAACATATATTCATTTATTTTTATCCAGGGTCACAATTTCCTAGTTCTTTGTATGCTTTGTGAATTTTTGTTGAAAACTGGATATTTGGGGCAATCCCTTTTGGGTCCCCTCCCATTATGGGAGCTTTTCTGTCCTCTCAATAAATCCTGCTTTCTCAAAAAAAAAAAAGAAGAGGAAGAAAATTGGATATTTGAATTAATAATGGAGGAACTCTGGAATATAGATTATCCCCCTTCTCCCAGGTTGGCTGTTACTTGTTATTGTTTTTGTCTATTGTTTTGATGTTGTAATCTATCTTTGTGCCAAATATTAACATGAGGTGTAAACTTAAGCCCTTCCCTTGTTTTCTGTTTTTGTTTTTGTTTTTTTATGATCCTGCACCTTTCTCTGGGGATTTGCAGTCACTTTCTAATTTTCCATATCTATGCATTTGCTTTTGAAATCCTAGGTTTTAATGTCTGGATACCAAAAGGGAAAAATAAAATAAAAAAGAAAATGAAGGGGAGGAAAAAAGGATGATGAATCCTTAAATTCCCTAGAAGTCAATTCATCTGGAAGGGAAGGGGCTTGTGATAATGCCAGAAGGTCCTAAAACAATGGCCACAATTTTTTTTTTTTTTTTTTAGTGCCTCTGTTAACAGTCACAGTAATCATCGATCTGAACACAGATCTCTGAGCTCCTGCAAGCTGTGTATAAGCTGCTCCATGAATACATACACAGCTACCTACCATTTGGCTGATGATGGGGAATGGGCAGCTGCTACAGTGCTAAGAGTTGAAACAGACAAAAACTAACAGCTACTTACTTTGCAAGCCTTAAGTCTTGAATAGAATCCAGCATTCCAAAATAGTTACATCTGACAGATTTTCCCAGTGCTATTGTTGTCTATGTGGGGAAACAATTTCTGGTGCTTCAAATGCTGCCATCTTTCCAGAATACTCTCCTCCACATACTTCTTAAGCAAAGTTAACAGCAAAAGCAAATGTATTTTATATACATGACAATTTAGTCTCCTTTTGTATTGCTGCTTTTCTTTAATATGCCTACTTCTGCTTATTATAATTATTGGTTAATTGAAGTGGGTGGGTTTTACATCTTCTAAATTATTTCATAAAAGCAAAAGAAAGGAAAAATCTTATGTCAAAACCTCCTGCATTTATAAGACTACACAAAGGATAAATACATTGTCCAAAAGTGCTTTAAAATCCCTATTGTCATATACTACCATCTATTTAATTATCAGGTTAAAACTTTATTCAAATGATGATACTAGCTCTGATAAGCTGCTGAAGTATCTATGCCAAGGTTCTTAAAAGCCAATTGCCTAGGAATTACAATTTTTATAATTATTTTCTTCTTCCAAAATGAGTCCATAAACTCTCCTAGAAAATCATTACAATATATAATTGATAAAAATATACCTCTGAGAAAATTGGGACCTCTTCTTTCTCTCAAATCCCAGATAACTCTTCACAACAATTATTTCAACATGTTTTACCATTTGCTTATTTTGCACAAAACTGTTCTTCCAAACAGGTCATAAGTTGTTTGTTGTTGTGGCTAAATATAATTTATGAAAGTGTCTGTTAAAAAAACATTGCAAGCATGGATACTGAATTTAATTTTGTGGGTAACAAATAAAAAATGCAACTTTTAAAAAATAAAAATATAAAGTTCTATGTGAAAATGTAAGGCTCCAATATTATTAATGCAGTTTTTCTATACAAATATAATTAATTATAAAAATATAGGTCTAAATTAATGGCCATTTATTAAAACATTTATTAACTTATTTAAGAAATGCTAAATATGTCTGTGCTAAACACATTGTGCTAACCTTAGGTCCATAACACTAATACAACCAACATTCTTGCTTGGAGTACAAGAAATAAACAAGAAAAAATATACCCTCACCAAAAATAACTGGAGAACGAAGTTTGCATTCCTTTTATTCAAAAGTTATTATTCAGTGCCTCCTATGTGATGACATGCAGTACAGGAAAAGTAGCCTTCTCCAGAAAAGTGTCATGAACGACTTTAGGTAGAGAGAGCAATGTATGTTTACATATTCTGTCTTTTCCAGTTAGTCATTTTCCAGGTTCTCAAGAAATATTTCAAATAATTACAGTGGGCATGAGAGGGCATTAAGAAAAGATATCTCCTTAATCAAGCACAGCAATTCTAAGCTTGTTATCCATTGGCAATTGGTCGTGAAAAGTTACATATTAATCAGTCATAGCCTATACACAGAGATTTTGCCAGAATGAAAACAAACTCACAGGAATAAAAATAAATCACCCACCTTTTTCTTCTTCAAAAATAATAAAAGATGAAACAAAGTAGCCAACATAAAGTTTGGAGGTTTCATTGACTTATTCCTCTATATCAATTCTGCCTTTTCCTGTAGCCAAAAAGAAATAAATGAGAGGAAATAGTTTTAGAAATTGGAACACAGATGTTTATTGAAGGACAAACATGTTAGCAGAAGCAAATTTAGAGACACAAATGATATTTTTCTAAAAACTAATAAAATGTTAACCTAAAAATTCGAAGATCAGCAATTTAAACATTTGAAGAATACATGTATGCAGACTATTACAAGGCTAGAACTAGAAAGTAATAAATACATTTTTTAAAAAGTAGTGGAGACTATTGAGTGATTAATCTAGTTAATTACATATAACAGTAGGTCTTATTAAAAAACAAAGACGGTAAACTAATATTAGAAATAACAAAATAAAACATTTCTAGGAAAATAAATTACTTAACAAAAAATTGTTTTTTAGGAAATGCAGTATGGAATTATTTGAAAACTTATCAAATAATTATCCAATAATGGCAACTATTAAATGCAGAATATATATATATATATTTTTGAGTTGGAGTCTCACTCTGTCGCCCAGACTGGAGTGCAGTGGCCGCT
>NW_007231547.1:48144-49749 GCF_000164805.1 Carlito syrichta | reverse complement strand
CACCTCAGCCTCCCAAAGGCGCGGGATTACAGGCTGAGCCACCGAGCCCGGCTGCAGAATATTTTAATGCTACCTTTTGTCAAATTTGTAAAGTGGGCCAGGCGTGACGGCTCATGCCTATAATCCCAGCACTTTCAGAAGTCAAGGTGGGCGGATCACTTGAGCTCAGGATTTCTAAATCAACCTGGGCAAGTTTGCAAGACCTCATCCCTACAAAAACTCAAAAGTTAGCCTGCCGCGCCTTTGGGAGGCTGAGGTGAGTGGATTGCCTGAGCCCGCAGGTTTGTGACCCACCTGCGCAACTTGGCGAGACCTCATCTCTACAATAAATCAAAAATCAGCCGGGTGTGGTAGCACACGCCTGTAGTTCTGGCTACTCCGAAGGCTGAGGTGGAAGGATCGTCAGAGCCCAGCAGGTCGAGGCTGCGGTGGCCGGCAGCGGCCACTGCACCCCAGTCTGGGCGACAGAGTGAGACTCCAACTCAAAAAAAAAAAAGTTAGCCTGGCATGGTGACAGGTGATTGTATCTCCAGCTACTTAGGAGGTTGAGGAGGAAGGATCACCTGATCCTAGGAGACAGGGATTGAGGCTGAGGTGAGCCCACAATAATGCCACTGCACTCCAGTCTTGATGACAGAGGGGAAACCCCTAACTCAAAAACAAACAAAAACAAATTATAGTGAATAAAATCTTTATGCTACATATGAGCTATTCAAAAGCTATGCAAGTTTTACAGCAATAAGCTACAATAGTGCAGATGTATTCTTAACATTCAGATTTTTTTCTATAGGAACAATATTTTTCTACATACATTGTAGTAACAGAATGACTTTTGTAACAGTTTTCTGTGCATAACAATAAAGTTAAGGCATCTTTTGTGAAGTGTCTGTTCATATCTTTTGCCCATTTTATAATGGAGCTGTTTGTTTTCTTCTTTTCAGTACGTGTCAGTTCCTTGTAGATCCAGGACGTTAAGCCTTTGTCAGACCTAGAGTTGGCAAATACTTTTTCCCAGTCTGTAGGCTGTCTCCCTGCTCTCTTGATGGTTTATTTGGCTTTGCAGAAGCTTGTCAGTTTAATAAGGACCCATTTGTCTATCTTCTCTCTTATGTACTGTGGGTTACGGGTTTTGTACAGGAATTGGATGCCAGTTCCGATTTCCATGAGAGTATTTCCTTCCTTTTCTAAGGTTCTTATGGTTTGAGGTTTTACATTTAGGTCTCTGATCCATTTGGAGTTAACCTTTGTGCATGGAGATAGATAGGGGTCCTGTTTCAATCTTCTGCATGTGGTCAGCCAATTTTCCCAGCACCATTTACTGAATAGGTTCTCCTCTCCCCATTGGTAGGTGGTGGGGGCTTTGTCGAAGATGCGTTGGTTGAGAAATTGAGGTTTTGCTTCTGGAATCTCAGTTCTGTTCCATTGATCTATATGCCTGTTCCTGTACCAATACCAAGCTGTTTTGATGATTGTAGCTTTATAGTAAAGTTTGAAGTCTGGTATTGTGATACCACCTGCTTTGGTTTTTTTGCTGAGGATTGTTCTGGCTATTCTTGGACGTTTGTGTTTCCATATGAATTCCTGTGTTGTTTTTTCTAGGTCTGA